>NW_020272911.1:1296943-1375318 GCF_003268045.1 Sipha flava
GGTACCAACGATTGTTATTTCATTTGTACACATTTTTAAAATATTTATATCAGGATTACAAATGTTTACAAATGAAATAAAAATTGTTGGTATATTTTTTTTTTTAAATTTTCAATATGGTGGTGCTAATGTAACGGACCTCGTTCACACCGCAACAATCTGAATACTATGTTAACTTCGTGCCTCCGCACAGTAATCGGTGCTGTACGATCTGCTCCAAACATTTGCTTGGAAGTGGAATGTGGTTGTCCACCTATAGAAATTCGGTCACGTCGACTTGCAGGAAAGTTTTTGTTAAAGCACATTTCTAACTCTCCCAATTCTATTTTTAATAAGTTTTCAGCTCTGACTACTCGTTGGCGATACGTTCCAAAAACTCTCCCGATTTTAGCTTCCATTGCCTTTTCTATCAACCACTTCACCTCCTCTGTCATTTTACCTCAAAAACGTCTTCATTGTTTTGATATCCCGTTTGAAGCTCTCACATTTATTTCTCGAGTTCATATATTACTACTTTTTAAGGATTGCAAATATAATAGCGATAGAGTCAATATGCCTTCTTTCTCTGTCAATCACATCTTCAATGAATTTATAGAATTAAATTTCCATAATTACTGTTTGGTTTATACTGATGGCTCAGTGTCAACCAACTCTGCAGGTTTCTCATTCTTTATCCCTGAAAGGATGGTCAAATACTCCGATACCTTACCCCAGGTTGTTTGTTCTTTTACGGCAGAGTGCTATGCGATTGCGACAGCCCTTGGATATATCAAATCTTTAAACATTACAAAATGCTTGATTGTCTCGGATTCCCAAGCAGCTCTTTGCGCTATTAATTCTACCTCAATTTCTGCGGCCACGTCTCCCCTTATTCTTAAAATCAAAGCTTCGCTTTTTGAATTATACTCTCAGGATATAATAATCGAATTCTTGTGGGTCCCAGGCCATTCGGGAATCTCAGGCAATGAAATTGCTGATCTCCTAGCCTCATCCACCAAATATAGCTTAAACCCATCTGTGCGTAAAATCCCGTCCTCAGATCATTTTAATATTTTACAAAATAATTACAAACAGGCTTGGCAAGATAGATGGTCATCAGTGGCTCCTGATTTCGCTAAGTGGTATAGATCCATAACCCCCACTATTCCACGACACCCATGGTTTGTTAACCAGCCCCTTGACAGGTCCCAAATCGTCCGATTCACCAGGCTCAGACTTGGTCACAATTTACTTCCCACACATGCCTTCCACCTCAACTTGAACGACTCCCCGTTGTGCACTCGTCATGCAGAAGAATCAATCTGCGACTTCTCACACATTCTCGCCGATTGTTCAGCACTCTCCATTTCCCGATCTAAATTGCTTCGTTTTTTACATAATAATAATATTATGTCTTTAGAACCTACAGTTATCCTTAATTATTTTTCAAGAGCCATTATCATTTTTATTTTGAAATTCTTCGAAAATGCTGGATTCTCTATTTGATTATATTGATTTTAATCTGTTTTTTTTTTTTTCTTTTGTTTGTTTTTGTTTTGTTGTTGTAGATTTGAGTTTGTTAACTTTCTAATCTCTGATTGTTTTCTTTTTCTTTTTTTTTTTTTTTTGTCATTATATATTCTTTTTAGGCCTATTTATAACTTGTATTATTAGTTGTTAACATATCTTTAGCTGTAATGGTTAAGCTGTAATAATTTTATATTGGTAGCTTAAATAAAAAAAAAAAAAAAAACATTAATTCCGTAACCAATACCCACCTTACGCAGGAATAGAAATCACACAATGAAATACATCTCGCGAATAATAATAGCTACACCCACATTATGTATACAATCTATGGTCACACTACGCATGTGTACACGTCATGAAGATATATTTTTACATATTTTATATATTAACATACAACAATGATATGTACGAAGCAACGAACAGTAGTCCAGCAATTATATACAATCATAAAAATATATATTACCATAGAAACGTTGTATTTTTCGGTAATATAACATCGTAATTATTTAAATAATTTCGTAAAATTACTATTTCTAAGACTCTTTGTCTAACTGCAGTTGGTGTATTCCAAATCAATAAAATACCTTTGTATGAAATTAAGGTACACTAATACAAGTATAATTTGTACATTTAAACTTCAATGTTTTCTCGATTCTTGAGAGTTCAGAAATATACGATTTCGTGTAACACGTGTAATATAATATTTCTAGTTGGTAATTTCACATTTCTCGGTATTAGGATAATTTATTACACGATAAATACACATTTTATTTTATTATTATTAGGTATTACTCACTCTTGGGACTTATATATATATAACTACTACTACACTGTTGTATACCTAGTACCTGTATCGATGTATTATAATACTTCATAATGAATAATTCATTAAAATATTCTCAATATATTTACGACATTCATCAGATTATTAGCTTAACATTTACGTAGGATCTTACAAAACATAATGGTTCATTACGTTTATACTAACGTATTGTGTTAACATAAGTAGGGTACAACAAATAATTTAGTAATTTCCATGAATTATATAAAACGTTTACTATTTACCGTGTTGATTAGAAAGCAATGGAAACCCTAAAATAGTATTATTTATACCTACGGTAGGACGATCATCCACCTCGAACATTCTAGAGTACATTTGTATTTTTTCCATGCGCACGCACACACACGTGTACACAATATACTGTCTTTTATGTGTTCTCGATTATTCTTATAATATTCATTTATATTGCACACGTCATCGTGTATCACGGTTCTCGCTAAGCTGTGTGACGTAACAGATACTGTACAAACAATAAAGATTTTAAACTTTCTACGGCCACACGGTCGCACACACAAACACATTATACGCAGATGAGACACGATATAAAGTAAGCGTTTAAACAGTGTACAAAGCTTATGTACCCTAATTCAGTAGTTGTTGCGATGAACACGTGGAAACACTGCGTGCCTCACTCATATAAGGGGCCCTGTGAAAATGGAAAACTATATTTTTATTTATTTAATAATACCTGTATTTTATTTACGAAAATACTATATATGTTAAGTTGTAGATGTTATACGCAGTAATAATAATAAAATTATTTTGAAAATAAAAGAAATAATATAATAATTAATTCATTTTCCTTCCAAATTAAAAAATTTAATAAACATGATTTTATTTATTATTAAACCTGTTTATTTTAATTATAGGATAATAATGTTAGAGATGTATAAAAAAAATAATTTTATAGGGCCCAAAATTTCAATTTCCTAGGGGCCCACAAATGTTTAATCCGGCACTGACTGCATGGGTACCTATAACAATTATACTTAAGTAGTTGAAAAAATGAAAACGCTACAACGCGTGATATACACTATTTTTATGATGAGTGTACGATTAAACGTTGTACTTTGTCAAGTCAAACCTGGGATATCTAGCATTCACGTGTACGATTTCCCCTAAAACGCTTTCGACAGCAAGATGGGCGCCGGTATATGCAACGCCCTATGGAGGCAAAGTTCTCCGACTGACAGCACACAACTGTCAAGCAACATAGTAGGCGCACTTAACACACTCATGTTCGTGTAACTTTTTTTGTCCGAAACGATTGATTTTGATTGTTTCAGAACACGTATAACGGCCAAACAATAATAACCGTACGAGGTTCAATGGTTTCATATGGGAAAATGTCATGGTAATCAGTGACCGATCGACGCGTGTTTGCGTGTTGCACGAACGAATTGGTGAAGAAAAAGAATCGTTTCGCCCAGTGGTACAACCAGGATTGATTTTCGAGGGGATTGTGAATTTGGAAAAAATAAGCATTTTCTGCAGGTGTTTGGTAGGGATAAGGAAATAAGATTAAGTTAGGTTTATGAGTAAAATATTTAAATCAAAAATTAAATGGTTTAACTTCTATTTCATTTTGTAATGTCACAAAAAAAAAAAAAAAAATATTATACAATCGACTATCGAGAAATCGTAGTAGCGAGGTTACTGATGTTTTAAAGTTGAACGGAACATTACAAAACGTTCCATATTGTCATGTCATTATTGTTATCAATTATAATTAATAATATATAAGTATAATTAAGAATAATACTCATATTTCATATCGATCAACCATTTCGCGTCTTCAAGATAAACCATTTTTTTCCTACGTAGAATTTGTAAAAACCTCAGAAAAATTCGGGTGAGGGGGTTACAACCTCCAAACCCCACTACAAGTTAAGCCACTGGTTTCGTCTTCACCAACGAACGATTCAACGTTATTATTCATACGCGTTTAGTGTACGCGGCATTTGTTCGCCAAACGTTTGACTTGCACGGGTATGAATGACGGAAAATTTTGATCACCTCACCCAGACAAGGAGCCTATGTGAAACGACAACAAAGGTCGTGCGATCACGTAATTAAAAAATTAACCAAAGCGGAAAAAAAAATGAAACAACCGCGAGATCACGCGAGCATCAATTGCAACGCGGTCCGTGAGCGTTTCTCCATTGAACCGTTCCCATTGGCCCGTCGTCCAATCGGATTAAAACACGCCCGTTTTATATCAACCTACTCATCCGGCCGCCGCCGCCGCCGCGAATACATTGGGGGGAAACCGCCGGCGCAACGGTGAACACAAAACGGTGCGCGTCGCGCCGTGCACTTCCACCGGCGGCAACGACTGCGCACCACTGCGGAAACTCCCATACACCCCCACGTCATATTGGACGTCCACCCTCTTACCCCGAACAACTACCGCGCACGCCACACGTTTTCCGAAAATCGTAAGCAGACGAACACCCCCCTCCCTTAACATATAAGATACGGCATGATATCGGACTTCCGATTACAATTCGAATACGATCGTCAAACCTAGTGCGCCTATAGTGGCTGAAAAATGTGAATATTGTTGAAAACGAAGGTTTGGCGTGAAAAAAATTTAAAAAAATAACATTTTTACGTGAAAAACTTAATAACGAAGATTGGAAACCATTCCGACAATTTTATCGATCCTTATATTTTAGATCCTTATGATACGTTCGGTATGCGGATCAAGCTTTCTACGGGTCACGCCTATTGCGACTTGAAAAATTTGACTTTAATTGTTTTCGACTAACGCTAGTTTAAAATTATGATTCCGACAAAACGACGTTTAAAATTATATAGTAGGAATAAGAACATTGGAATTGCATTTGTACGTGCATAAATTTTCAAAATTTGAAGATCGTATTTTTTTTCTCATTTGGCAACCCAGTATCGCAATCGTATGTTTATCTTGTGCACGACCTACTAAACACATCAAGACACGTCTATGTCCACAGGATATTATTCTCAGGGCATTCAGTTATTGTCAAGACCGTGAGTTGAAAAGGAAATGAATAACTATAAATGGTGACTTTGCGCGTACCTATTTATGTGTTTGAAAATCATCAATAAAAAATGTACGTAAAATAAATTCCACGAAGGCCGTTCTATACCTTTTCAGAGTAGCGTGCACGAATAATTGCAAATAATTCCAATACGGACCCATGCATTAATGTCGTTCGTCAACCCTTTCAACGTATCCCTCGCAGATATTTTAATAGGTACGTCCGTTATTTTCCAAGCTCGTAAAATTTCACTTCCCACATTTTATACAGAAAGTAATAACCGATAGTATGTTCCATAATGATCATGTCCGTCTGATGAACATAGATAATTTAGAAGTATTTATTTTAATTTTATTATTTTGTCCATATATCTGTCGACAGAATAATGGTTACCGTACAAGATCACACGCAGTGTGGGTAGAGGTTTTATTAATTTTTCATACAATATGTAAGTAGTATATTTATATTATATCCGTGTTTAGCTTGTTAATCATGGCATGTGATGTGCGGACAATAAACGTCTAAAACCGATTTTAGGTACTAAAGTTTATTTTTTTCCTCTTCATACAAAAATGTGACAGTGTATAAAATAGTATCAACACTCTCGAAGAACTTACAAAATTATCATTCTCGAATAACTATTCAAATCAAACATCTAACCTCCACGTATTATGTTAACATAATTGTTCGATGTGATTCGTATAAACATATATATTTTTTAATATAAACCGAATAATATAGAACAATGGTGTGCAGTTTAGGGGTTCAATTGTTTAAACATCGATTGAAATGAGTTACACGTACATTATTATGGATATCGACCGTTTGAAATAAACTAAATATTTAGGAGTCATGGACAGAGCCATAATTAGAGTGAGGTGAGCAAGGCACTTGCCTTCGGCGCCTGAAGCTGGGGAGCGCAAAAATATTATATAATTATTTTATTTTAAGAAATGTTATTTGCTAAAAACCTAATTACAATTGTTCAGATTTTTCCGAATCGTATTATACACGTTAAAAGCGATAAGTGTGACAACCCTACAACCTAGGGGGCGCATTGCTTCAGTTCTGCCTCGGGATAAAAAATGGTTCAGTACGGCTGCTCTGGTCATGGATCGGAAAAGGTTGCGCACCACTGGCATAACCGTCGAACAATATTTTATTAACAATAATTTATGTACACGTTAGTATATAATAGATACGACATCAACCCACAACCCATGTACACACACGCACGTGATCGAGGATATATGATAATATGATAATAATAATAATAATAATAACACGTGTAGTGCGTGTCGGATGTACAGGAGGTCAAAAAGCCCGCGTACTCGCTCGTACACAACAATAAATCGTGGGCAGTAGTGATGTCGTCGTCGTCGCTGATTGTAAGTACACCTGTATCTCGTTTTTCTGTTGTCCGGCGTGCGTTATAAATTCTAATGTATTTAAGACGGACGCGTAATATAAAAAAAATAAAATAACAATAATAAATAAAGCGACTAATAAGAGATGCAGCAGGTACGTACGCGATTGTTTTGAATACGGTCATTAGGGTCGCATTGTTGTGACGCGTCACCTCGTTGACCGCGACGACGACACTGCTCCCGCGGATGCCGAGCCCTCCGCCGAAGCGCACACGTGAGTCGCCGCAATCGTTCCGCGTCTCCGGGCACTTCTAAAACATTCCGGACGCCACGTGCGCCCGGTCTGCCCCACAGGTTCACGCACAAGTATTGTAAATTCCGCCCGAAACGAATAGGCAAAAACAAGGTCTGTGATAAATCCCGCCCGGGAAATTATCCCATTGAAAAAGGTACACGTAAATTCCGCCCGAAAAAACATGCACGTACAAAAATGGATTCGTCAATCATGTCATATATCTTATCAGCTTTGCCACGTATTGTGGATCTGATCATCGGAAGTATCTGATAGAAATATTATGAATTGTGTTCAATACAAGTCCTAGAGTCTTATACTCTATTATGACTCAATTAATAGAATCAGAACGTGGAAATATACTTTTAGTATTAGACAATTTTAATCTAATCCGTACAATTTAAGTTTTTACCAAGTACATAATTTATCATGTTTTTTTTTTTTATTATTTTTTACATTTTTTTTTTATGTTTATATTTTATATTTTACAACATTGATGTTTATAATTACACTTACATAACGTTAACGTTATTAACGTGTCGTCGTGCACATGCACTGCTATTTACACATTACAGGTATAGTACTAATTATATTAAGCGATCGGCATTGTCATAGTTCTGATTTAATGAAATTGTCGTTGAGTGTACTAATAAAGCGAGAGCGTAGTGAGCTGTCCTCCTCCAGTGAATTTTAGAGTTTTTATTTTATTTTTATTATTTCAGGATCTGCGCATATCGATTTAGGGAGACGTTTTACGTCCGCAGACACGTATATTACAATATTGCCGGCGCGATCATGTCATTTAATTATTTTATGAAAACACGAGACTGCTCGGTACCTGCTGCAGTTATACCCTGCATTAACCGCACCGGCGGTTAAGACAAATATTTACCTGGTATATACCTACACTATGGGACGTGCCCGGCTGGGTGTGGTGGACGGCGGCGATGATGTTTGCCTATATTTATACATAAAAGCGTCTTCGTCGTCGTGTTATTACACGCAGTATTATTGTATATTTTGTACACACACACACACACACACACACACACACCCGATTTTTATTTTTTTAATTTTTTATTTTTCTTCTTTTTTTATCCGAATGGCTTTTAGCGGCGAAATGTCCAATCAAAAGGACCGCGGGGGCAAATAAACTATACACTGCTGTCAGCGCGACGAGCACATTTTTATATTACCCGAGTAAACAGTATTGTATACGGGGTGTACCCACACGCATATAACGTATAACAATATATATATACACCTGTAAGTGTACACAAACGCCACGGTACGATACGCCTTATATTTTAATACACTGTACACTCAATACTCTTTTAAACATACACCATATATGCGCGTGTAGTGTATAAAACATGATGAACACACAGATAATATATCCGGTGCGGAGCAATCGGTCTTTCTTCACCAGTGGCGACGGCGGCAACTGTACTGTTTACACGGTCGTCTGAGCACCAAGGATCCTTTTTGATTTCATACCCACACGTTTGTCATACAATCGTACAGGTACTGCACACGGACCACGGTATTGTTATCATTACTGTCCTTATCTGCATTCGAAACTATTAACTCGTCGTCCTCTTCTTATTTCGGCGTGTTAAACAAATACGCGTGTACGCGATAATATCGAAAAAATATCAATAAAAAAGGTATTTTTTTTTTTTACATTACGTAACACATTCCGAAAATCAATTCCATTTTCAAGGTTGAATATAACCATTAAAATATGTTATTACGCACACATATATATATATATTTAATACATGATGACATTTACACGAAACTATAAAACGAAATCACGCAGATTAATTTTTATTGTACACGAAAATCTTCAGCGCAGTACGTAATTTTCACGGTTATAATAACAACGCAACTTCGAATGTGTGTTTAATCGGTATCCGCCCAATAAAATACTAACATACCTATTATTAATCATAGTCGGTTAAAATAACTATTAGTTGCAATAGAATGTTGTAAGTGCACACGCTGTTTACACCGAATATTTTCAAATATTATGTGACTTTTCATTAGCAATCAATAATATCAATAACAGATATTTTATCGGAATCTGAATAGAATATAATACTCATATATTAATATCCGAAAGAGAAACTATGCTTACATGATTGAACGTGGGAAGACTTTTTCATCGTCTTGGATGCGTATAGTGACATATTCATGTATATATTAACGCGATAAACCTAACGTAATGTATTCGCAATACGACATTGTACGATTATGGCGGGAAATTTAATTTCTAATCAACTTGAAATTCGATGCGTGAAGAAAAGTCGATTTTATTAGCAAACTCCCCTGTTGGACACGGAATTGTTACAAAACCGTAATAATTCATACTGATTAATCGAATATTCCAATATTACTGTCAAAACGACGGAACAGTTAACGATGCGACGTTGTGATTTGCAGAGCCGTAACTAGAGGCACTTGCCTTGGGCGCAAAAATATTAAATAATTAACTTATTTTAAGAAATGTTATTTCTCGTTTTGCTAAGAAACCTAATTACAATTTTTCAGATTTTTCCGAATTATACGCGTTAAAAGCTGTGAGCGTGACAACCCTACAGCCTAGGGGGCGCGCATTGCGTCAGTTCTGCTTCAGGATAAAAAATCGCTCGGTACGGATCCGGTGATTTGCGTCCGCACACGTTCGTTTTAGGTTACGTTCGACGGCATACGTGTTACAAGAATCCGTACGCGAGCGAAAAATAAATATTACCGAAAATCTTGGCCGTCTGGGTTTTGGCACCCACGCGCACACCGGTCCTGAGCACAAATCTGTCGACCACGTGTGCACGGCCCAGCACGAGACGGATACGCCGTTTGATTTTAATACATATTATCATTAGTCTGGGGGGTGTTCCGAGTCGACGATCAACAGTGTATGCCATTAGCGATTTTTACGGGTCGCAATGGTACAGAGCGTACATTATGACGAATAGGAGAATAGAGCATGCGAGAAACACGACTGTTTCTTTAAATTCGTTTATTGTCGCATCTGTATAATTATGCTTCCGACGCAGGCGTTTTACACCGTTTTAATGATTGACGAAAACTGTTCAAAATGCACCGCGTGCAAGAATGCATGTACATTGTATAGATGCACATGTATCGATTATTGTTAAACAACGGATATATGTGTAAGATCAACCGGATACGATTGATAAACGTAAATTCGATGGCGAATAATTTTTTTTTTTTTTTTGTCCCAACTTTAGACCAACAACAATATTGGTGAAAACGATTAAATAACAACGAGAGTTTCATACACCATTTTCCCATATAATAATAATAATATCTTCTAAATTTAAATATATTTTTTTTTTTAATCAGGTATAAGAGTGTATTCATGTTTTGCAGTGTATTAAAAGGATTTTAAAGATTTTTTGAGCGTATAAATCCGGTCTGTGGTTATAAATAATAGCTGTCCACCAAAATGTCATGTGTGCGTGTTGTTTGCGTATGTGAATTTAAAATGTGTTTTTCTTTTACCATTTTGGTTTCTCGTGTAATTCCAAGTGCTCAGAGTAGTTTTTTTACTCTAATGTTGTTAAAAATTTCATTAAAAACAAATTAAATTTCTATGATGTGAATAAAATATATTACACGAACAAAAAGTGTACACGCGCAATATTTCTGTTAAAAATTGGTATCATTACGAATATATACGATAGAAAACATAATATTATTTCTTCGGTAACTATTATAATTACTACATGTGTCTACGGAAAGCTGTATATACTCGTATTATAACGATATCATTTGATAAATAAGTTATTAACAATTTTGGAACTGTCACGGTGTTATAGGTTTTCAATTTAATACAGTTGGCAAGATGAAATATTACGTAGGTACCCGTGTACAAAGTTTTTTTTCACGTATTATTATTGTAATTTCAATACAATTGGAACGTATATATTTTTAATACTGCGGTCGGCATTTAATTTTTTATTTTTATTTCCAACACGATACGTTGAATGTTTAAAAAAAATTATTAAATTCTTTGTACCACGCTTTATCACTATAAATTATAATCGTATTAAATGTATAATTCTGCGTTCAATATGAATACGGAAAAGTTGACGCAGGTATCACATCGTAAGGAACCCCGGAGAGATCATAATTGCCCGCATATCGAGAAAGATAAAAGGTTTTTGATTTATTGGCTAAACCGTGTTTTTATTATACCCATGCGCATAATATTAAAATGTGTGTATAAAAGCGGATCGTTCCCGATTTTATTATTATTATGTTTTTAATCGAATCGAAAATATTATACACCGACGTGTGACCCTTTTATGTATAAGTTTAATACAGTCAATGCGTGTGTTACACCGCATTCCCATCTCTGTATTTTTCCTTTCCTCTTCTTATGTTTTTATTCACCACGCGCCCATCGACCGTACCGAATCCACCGGCTTAGACCCGAGACCGATGAAATACAATCGTAATAAACCGATTTCATAAACATATTATGTTACAGTTCAACTACGCTAGCAGTGCGGCGCGGCACAGCGCTGATGTTTAATAAAAACGTTTCGTTGAATAGGAATACTTTGGGATTTGTTGACTTGTACCGATATTATTATTACAACACCTGTTATCGATAAGATATAACAATTGAATAAACGTTTTAAAGAGTTTTCCAATTTTCCTCGTTTCCTTTTTAATGCAATTTATGTATATTGGAATTCACTATTCTCTACTATTATACTATTTACAATACAATAAGAACATAAAATAATAATTCCCAGAATAGGTAAGTATTAACTATATTCTACCCTTTTATACATTAAAAAGCACCGTGGTGTATACGTTTACGGTTTAGAATAAATGTATAGGTGTACCAAAACATACACGTACATGAAAAAAAAAAATTAATTTCAAATAATATTAAAGTTCATTTTTTTTTCTCAAACTGCAGTGACACTGTTATTGCTTTTATTATTATTCGTCTCGAAGCACCGAAACCGTACAGATACCGACGACTGATAGCAAATCCGCTTGTATTTTATGATCTTAAATCAATTATATTTTGTCGGTTGTGTTTCATATCTGGAGCCGGAAAATGCGAACAATTGTACGCGAAATGTAATAATAAAAATAAAAAATTCTTAGTGCTCAGTTAAAAAAGTTTAACCGACAGTGGTCGTGGTAGCAGCACCGAAGAATAATTTTATGACTTCAATATCGTTGTCGTTCTGGGTTAGCAGCAGCTGCACTATATGTTGAGAGGGCCACCGTGCAGTCGGAGAGAGGCTCGCCGGTGATTTAAACGACATGTTTCTGATTATCGTATAATCTAAAAATATTATTAATCTACGATGTTTAATAGCAAACATAAAAAAAAAAAAAAAAAATAGTCTGACCAGGAGAGTGAGAGAGTAAGCCGCCGACAAGCTATTAAAAACAGTTTTATTGCTCTTGCTGGGGTACGAAATAAAAATAAAAAATGAGAAACACAAATTGTAATACAAGTATTATTAACGCCCGACCATTGTGGTTTATTGCTGGACGAAAATTTGATATTTACTCTCGAATATTGTGAATATATGTTATTTTATGTTCTTCGAACGAGTTCTATAAGGTCCTTTTGTCGGCGAATTTCCTAATACTTCGATGCGATCCACATAGGATATACTCGTAAGAAAAATCGAGCGGTGCACACAATTTTTAATGGTTTATATTTCAAAAATTAAATTACATCCATACACGTACGACAAATTGCACGCGCAAAACGTAATTTCCGCACGGGACTGGTGTTGTGAAATGTCCACTATACATTGATGTTAAATAGGTACCATGTAGTAACGATATAGATGTCGGATTATTAAAAACAATAATGGACAAACACAGTAGATTTTTGCTACGTCAAACCGAGGACGTAAAAAGGAAAAATCAGTGGTCGAAAATGTCGAGGTTTTAAACTATAATTAGATACGCTTTTTTCAGTACACAGTTAGCGTTTTTAGATGATTATATAGTTTAATTTGAAACGTCGGGGTTTGAAGAATCCTCAGAAATCAAAGTGGTTATATACCAGGTTTTAAACTATTGAATACAGATTTCAAAAATGCATCCGCGCCATATATCAACAAAATGTTTACTTCAGTATCAACGCATACATAATAAACATCTAGTCTATTATTCCTACAGTGGTTTATGTAAGTTTATTATCTATCTTATTACAAACACCCTACACTATTCGATTTATCATTCACGAAAACTATTAGTATATGTACGATATTATGACATACAACAATTATTAATTATTTAATTAAATAAAACATACATTAGTTTATACAACGGATATCGTCCGGCTTCAAACTTACCTCTCTCATAAAGGACCTTTATTGTTCGTTAGTTCAATCCCTGATTGAATACTTTCTAATTCTCCATGAACCAATTTTGTTAACTCTAATTATTAGAAAAACAAACGGCTACATAAGGTTTCTTCTTAATCTAATTGACGTTCTGCTGATGCCCCATCGCTTCTTTTCCTTATGAACTTTCGTGTCCCTCCACGTCCAACTCGCTCTATTGCTCCGTTTTCTATTCCCAAACGCTCTACTAATAACGATCAGAATAATCCAATCGACCAACTAATGCGTCTAATGGCCAACACCTACCCTCCATCTCTGTTGTAATCTTACGTGGTTCCGTCTCACTTCTACTGAACTCATACTATTTGTAAACATCTACTACTGTACTTTGGCCGAAAATGTATTTAATTAAAATAAATAACAAATTTTCACATAGAATTGTTTTAGTTATTTTATCGGAATATCAATGAAAGTCTACGTATTAAGTTTCCTTCTCGGATAATCTTTTTCAAGTCTTGCGACCAAATATTAAATAATATATTTGTGTTTGCATCAGTACTCGGTATACGTTACAACAATACTTTACACCGCGGTATAAAAACATTCAGCAACGAACGTGACCGCGCGTAACATTGTGCTGCGTATGTGTGGCTACCGCTTATCGCTTATATTACTATTATTGTTATTATAAATTTTACAAGTTGCAGAATGTGAAAACAACGAAAACCGTCTACCATCACCATCGATGCGTTCAAATAATATTCCGCACACTCACCAGCCGATTCCGACATTAATTTACAACGGACATGACGTTGCGTTTTATTTGGAATTTAAAAATATACCCGTGCACCTATTTATCTATCATTGTTTGTTGGAATTTTATTGCTTTCGTACATGACTTTTTAATTTTTGACTCCATTATCGGAAAACGCACACGTTCTCGGTGCAACTACGGTGCACGTAACCACATAACATAATATAATACACACACACACACACACACACACACACACATTTATAAGCATTTCTTATGCATATCGTATTAGTATTATTGCGTACTGTAATATCCATATTATAGCACATAGTAAGGGTGACATTCCAGTGGACATGACGTGTGCGCGCGTGAAAGTAAATTACACTCGGCACACTCTGTAGGAAACAATGTTTGTTTTGGATTTCTGCAATCCGAAGTACGAACACTTGTGGTAAAATCCCTTACACCGCGCGACGATGTGTAGGTCGAGTGCGGTGATTTGAATAAGAGCCGCCGCCAGTAGGCGTTGGTGCTGCGTACATATAATAATTATAATACGATGGGGAGATTTCAACGAAGGAACAGAAATGTGCATGAAGTGCCGGCGCGATTGGAAAATAATTTTGAAACCGCCTTGAAACAATGAACGAATTTAATATATTTGTTTTATGTTTTACTTATTTATTTATTTTTTTATTATTTTTTTTTTTTTTTTTAACGTACAGAATATATTATTCGATATTGAGTATATGTTCTTGGAACAGAATAAACTAAAGTGCAATGAAACAACAATAAAACATCAGAGTATTATATTATTTTCATACCACACAGACACTGTATTACTGCAGACAGATATTGTTCTTTAATTTTATCGTCGAAACCTATCCTTTGTTTGTTTAACACTTATTACGGGTGTGAATAACTGAATTATTAAGTACAATATTTTTTCATCCTATTGTCAAAAATTAAACACACACTCACCAATACACTGAATATAAATGTGTAAATGCGTAATTAAAAAAATTATGATAAACGAGTTTTTTCTCTTTTGATTTTAGCAACTCTGCTTACGAGAAGTCATCAAAAAACTATATCACGATGATTATCAATCATTTATTAAAACCACGGTTTATTATCGAACATTAATTATGACGTATACGTTAGCGTTCTGAACTACGAATTGGCAGCGTTAGTATGAAATAAATATTAATTGGTTTTGGTTGATTCATACAATATACGTTATTAAATTATAAAATTCTATGACTTCAAGGGATTCTACGAAACGAATAACGTATAACATATAGCTGTATAGCTAATGTGTAACTAATTTAAATAACTGTACCTTTTCAATTCGATCCGACCCTAATGGTTTCCTTTTATAAATTTAATTCATTATAATGACGTTCAATCGGGTATTAAAATTCGGATTTAAAAAAAAAAACAAAAATTAATAAATACTAATACTGTTGTATATGAAAACGATTTACATTAAATGCGTTTATAATTTATGCATGATACGTTCTTAGTAACGTACTTACAAATTCGAAACGTACATATTTGATTTACAAATATTTTCTTGCAATCATCGCAGCACAACAGGCGTTATTGTTTATAACATTGTTCGTCTTACGTAAAACAAATCTATAAGCAATATATTATAATTCGTGCGATACATATGTTGCGAACGTATATCGTGGAGCATGCCCAACCTGGAAAGTAAACACACCGGCTCAGCATTTTTGGGTCCATAACTCATGCGCGAGCGTAAAATGTATGCGTAAATGGGTATAATGTATAACCAGTTGCCAATCGACGTGAATAGAGGTGTCATAATAGGTGTTGCGGTACACCGGTCATGTTGCAGCCGAGAAAGAAAAACTATAATATTTATGACATACGCGTATGAATGTGTTACAGTAAGAAAGTACACTGGACGGTGATCAGGTACGTAATGTATGACGAGTGGAGTTGTTTTTGTTTTTTTCTTATAATTCATTTATTTTGATTCCGAATTTTAGAATTCCGAATTGAATACTGTTCACGTTGTATACAAGACGATATTACTTTCCGTTCGTTGTACTCCTATGAACTGGAAACCGTACACCGCACGGGATAACGCATGTTCTACGATAATGTGTGCGTTTAGTTTTTTATTTTTCGATTCTTTTATTCGGCGTTAACCCAAAACAACGTTCGGCGCAGTCGGACGAACACGTGAGATCACTCATAAACACACACACACGCGCGTGCGCGCACACTATAGGCGTATAAAATACAGGTTGGATGCCAAATGCGCGCGCGTAGAGGATTGATGACGACGTCAGGGTAGATGAAAGTGATCGAATGATCCGAAATCACGACCCTGCTGATTGATGAGAATAATATCCCAGAGCGACGATAATTATTTTTGAAAAATAAAAATTTTACTATTGTAATTAATTACTCGAAACGTAATGTACCACGAGCCCGGGGCCACAATCAGATCACGCTAAAGACTAACGATAATTCAAAAGGCGACGTCATGAACCATTGCACAGGGTGTACCCGAAACGTGCGACCACGTTGTATCGATATAAACGCGAATTGAGAAATCAACCGACGTCGCGGTCGGCACACCGGTGCAGGCAAAACGTTCGGTGCTCTGAATCTTCGTCCGACGGTCACCCATCTAAATCTAAAAGCTATAGTACATTAGGCGCTGAAAGATAATCGCGTCCAACTACCGAGTCGCGCCGCCGCACCCTATCGACTTGCGAACGCAACCCCCGCGAATCGCCACTCGTAACATAAACAGAACGTTGCGACCCCGTGCGAGACAATCCCTCGCATGGAGAACGCAAGTAGAGTCCACCGCCGACACATTACCCGTGTGCAATCTGTTGCAACCGGTTCGCAGCGAAAAGTTGTGACGATTTTGTTCGTCATACCAATCCAAAGCGCGTACCACATCATTGTACTATGTCCGTTACGGATCAACATTGTGCGCATGGTATGCGTGTATGCAATCGACATTGTAACCACCGGGTCTTATTCTAACAAGCAGTACAACCCAAATAGGGTAGTATAAAAAATCAAAAGGACCAGTTGACCTTATGAATATGGGCACGTTACAAAAATATAATTTTATTTATAGAATGATTGAATTTCTACTGAGTGTTTGAAATTTGTATAATTTATAAACCTAATCTAGTATCTATTAAGTGATAATTATATAAGTTTACCATCTTCGATGAATGATTAATCTATAAAATTTAAATAGTGGCATACGTATAAAGGAAAAGATCCGTTTTTTTTTTTTAATATTTTACCACGCAATGGTCAAAATTCTAAAATATCAATGTATAATTTTGGGCGGGGGGTTAATATTATAATCCAAATAAATTTCATAAAACAAACTTTTCAGTGTGTTTGGGCAGTAGGTATTACTCATCCTTAGAATAAGCCCTAGTAACCGCATAGAGCAGCCGGTGCCTTGAAAACACACTGGCATGTGTGATTTGTCCGTACGACGATCACTCGACGCACGTGAAACACATAATTCGAATTCTCGTTGTTACCATTGTTACCCGTGTACATCGACAACAACCATTTGACCACACGGTGAACGCTAACGTTTAACGGGGACACCCTGTACGCGCGCTTCGGTAAAGAAGGAAAGAGAAAGAAAAAAAAAATCCGAAACATCTCAACACCAGATGAAGTACCTATATACTGCCGAAGGCCGATTCACAAGTATTCAACGTTATTCGTACTGATATATAATGTATAATATTTTTATAATCGCGGTATCTTTTGATATTGACTGGAAAACGTAATAAAAAAAAAAAAAAAAATCAGACGTGATGGAGAAATATTATTATTATTAATATAAACGGCGTCACTGTTATGGTGCATCGCACGCGCACCAGGTATAATAGTAATAATAATAATAATTTAATAATACTGATATAACTGATGATGCAATTACGAAGGTGGATGGATGCCCATATCGGATTTTACAATGTGCGCGTGCAGCGGCGATGCAAGAGATGGTAAATAATATACTCGTGTGTACTGCAGCGCAAGACTGAGAGAAAGATAGTAAAATAAAATAAATTTTTAGAAAAATTAAACCTCAAAAAATAATAACAACACCCATCTGCATACTTGAGAATCAAACGTAATTACCGGACCGCTGGTTCTCTAAAGTATTGCTGTTTGGATAGGTAACTATCAATACATTATTTAGATTGTACTGGAATCACGATCAAGCTAACATTACGTATCTGACAATTATTATCGAAACACTGTGCACGACGATATTGCGAATATGGACTTTGGGAAACGAACTACCGCCAAAGTACGTTGCACGATGACTTCACTTGATCGATTACAGCTGACTTTTTTCGTGTCTCTAACATTACGCGTTTATTGTTATCGACCACGTTTATAACTTATTAACTTATTAGTCGATGTACACAATCGAGTATTACGCACAACCATGTGCCATAAAAAAATAATAGGTGAGAAGTCACTGAAGAAATACATAGACCCAGAATAATCGATTGTTTCAATAAAAACCTATTCGATTTCGACCAGAAGAATTACAAGAGATGGATAGTTTTTGATTGGAAATTTTGTCTGCGATTGGTCCGTTCGAGATGCAATTTTTTGAAATCACGAAAATCTGCAACATTTATTGAGTCAAAAATGCATAACATTTTGGGCTTAAAAATAGAGAACACACAACTTTTCACAAGTTGTAAGTAGCATAATTTATTATATGCATTAGAAAATTAAATTTTGACAAATTATCTGATATTTCCACAAAATTCGTTGAATTATCTGAATATTTATACTAATACCAATTGAGCCAATGATTATTGTAGAATGTTAATTATTTTGTTGTCCAAACGCATTGGCTATAGGGACTTGAAATAAGATACATTATTATATACATTAAATACGTATTATAATAATAATTTTAGCATTTTGCCCGGAATCGTTTTTCTTAATAATTATGTTACATAGATTTAAAATTTAGAAAAACAATTCACTCGTACGAGTAAGCTGTTTCCGTATCTCACCTATTCCTATACCTCGCACCTTCCATCACCCGTTTTCAATAATGCACGTCGCACTATTAACGTGGTTACGAAAAATTAAATATTAAAAAGTTTCGTCTTCGATAAAAACCTTTAAAAAATATGTACCGCCTCACTGTTGTTGCACACATAACGCTACAAAATAACATGGCAAATTACTAGCAAATGTAAAATAAAAGGGTGCCAATAATATATGTAAAATTGTACAAATTAAACTAAAGACTCACCGATATAATACACCTATGATGGATATTCAAATATTTTGCTATCGGAAAACTATTAAATTCGCACATGATAGTAATTACGTACAGCTTATTATACGGTTGGTAAATAATTGAACATTATCAGCGTTTGCAAGCCCTACCATGCCTCAATAGATTTCACTGACCACTGTTAACGGCCTGCAGTATTATTTATTATAATATCTGAACACCGATTGTAACTAAACAATATTTATTATTATTATTATTATTATTATTTAATAGTTAAGCAAATGTTAAATACACTTAAAAATTGGTCGCACTATGTTGTGCAATGTACATTGTTGTACTTCAACGAGGCAGTTAAGTTTTACGCCAGTTCGTAAAAAAAATTCTGATAAATATTAGTTATTGTTTTACCGTATTATATATACATTATACACGTATAAATTGTATAAATATTGTACGCACTTCGAACTGCTATTATGATACTTCACGTTCAAACCAAACCATTAAGTGTATTTCTTTCCTCGGAACTGATTACAATGTGTTAATATTTTTATCATTGATTTCAGCGCGGTGCAATATTGAATAAAAATATGTAAACACATAAAAGTCTCGTGTCACCATAATATACACACTATACATCCGTCGAAGCGTTCTAACGGTATCTGATGGTTATAATTCACTAGGTAGTACATACACTGTTAACCGTGTACGTGTTTCCTGGACGCCGTTCCTTGAAACAAGATACGTTTATCATCGAATGCGATAAATAAATTAGTCGTAGGATATAACATTGTTAGTACGCTTGAAAAATGATAACGTTTGTCGATTAAAAAGCGTTTGACTATTTGTCACATATATAAAAACCGGTGACAACATTTTTAAAAATCGAAAATAAAAACAACTTTTGAAAACAGATCTGTACTATATAATAAAAATGTAATGAGCTCATAGTGCAAAAATGTAATTTACTTGCATTGATCGTAGTAGTAGTAATAATAATGTCCAATTTAAAAGACTGTGTTTCGGTGAAGAACACTTCACAATGTTCGACAAAAAACCAAAATTAATTCTGGTGGACGGAAGGATTGAAATAATAATAACAAAATATTTCAGTATTTTAAACAGAGATAATGGTGTGCGTACCTCTATTGCATCGTATGTGTTTTTTCGTAAATACGGTAAAAAATATAATGATATTATTTGGAAATAAAAAAAATTACCATTTAAAACAACACAACAGGTGAACGGTATATAAATTAATTTATTGTATTTGTGCTAATTACCCATTTACAATTGCCGTTTACTATTACACACCTACGTGGGATTGTTGTCGACGTTGTGTAACAGTGACACACGTATTTATTTTTTTTTTATTCTAAATGAAAATCATTGTACGTATTATAATTTTTTTTCTTCAAAATATTGCTTTACCTGTGTATTATAAAACCGACATTTTACTATTAATATTTTAACGAACCGAAAATTAATATTTACATATGTATAGTTTACCGAATTGTGTAAAACATCATTAGATGGCATTTGTCGTTATTGGGGAATTTCGGTCCCCCTCGCCACTTCCCCTTTGCGCGGTGATCGGCATAATAAATTAACGAGCGCGTGTTTATACATATTCGACAATTTAATTTTTTAATTACCGTTACGGACTCACCGTTACGTGTATAAAACGACGTTTACATATTACGGGTAGTTCAGAACCACGTAAATTATACACGTGTTGCTCGATAACTGCACAAGGTATACAACTGTAAACCTTCAACAATGAGTTTTACTTTAAAAGGAACAATAAAAAAATAAATAAAAATCTAAAATTCGGAAAAGAAATAGAAAACACGAAACAAATACTTATACATTTAAGAAGATGTCTCATCCGCCATGTGTTGTCTCCATCTGACATACACACAACTTGGCAAATTTGCGTTCAGTGATTCAAATATAGTAATGTTAGCGTTAATATTAGAGTAAACTGACCTATAATCAAACTTTAAGGGAAGAACATTATCTGTGTTTTGTTGATCGGTTTTTTCCGATATTTTAATTTTTTAGCGACTTATGATGTTTTTTTAAAAGTTATATTTTACATATACATAACACGCTTAAGAATTAAAATATCGGAAAAAACTGACCAGTAAAACACAGATAATCTAAATTATAGATCAGTTTACTCTAATATTAAAGTGAACTCCACTACATTTGAATCACTGAACGCAAATTTGCTATGTTGTATGTATGTCAGACGGAAACAACACATGAGGGTGTGACATCCTCTTAATACAAACATACAAAAGCTACGCACCGATACGTGTTATTGGTTAGTATGTAACTTTTAATCGATAAACCCGCACGGTCCATGGACCATCGGAATAAATCAATTTTCTTGTGAACCGATTCCACAAGAAGAACGGTTTCCTCGCGATTCCGTCGGGCGTAAATAACTCGACTATGCACAAAAAAAATGATGTTGACGTGCAAGTTTATTTTGTTTATTAAGTATATGATAATTGATTTATTTTTGTTAGAACAATTAACGTGCGGAAGACTATTATGTTTAACGGTTTTCCATGATTTTTTTTTTTTAAGTTTTAATTGAAAACGATTTGCAATGAAACGAACGTCCACAGTATTGGATTGAATTTGTTGCCGTTTGTTTAGTTATTTACTTTGTTTAATTTCAACGTTTATTTAAATGAACGATTTTGTAACACTAACATAATTTTAATTTACATTTTTTTATCACTTCGAAATACAGGCTCGGTTTCGTGATGAGCGATAAAGCTTTATTCGAAATTTTGTATAGAATTTTTTTTTTCTTTTCTTTTTCAAGACAAATTTTATTCCCAATGGACGTATTTATGTAAACAAGAATAACAATATTGCTACAATGTTTCTTTTGTTAATATTTTATCAAAACTCCTTGTACTTGTTGTACTTGATGTTCACCACAAATTTACAATTTCAACTGTATTATTCCAACATGATTATCCCTTTCAATTTCTTTGACGCTGTTTAATCTTGCTAATTAGCATATCAACAGCCTGATCGTTAGTCGAACTGCAATGATACAACAACGATACACTTGTCTATAACACTGCGAAATACCACCAAACACGAGCAGACGTTTATTTCAAAATTACGATTTTGCTGTTTCGATCCCTGACCCGAGTTCGAAGTTAGACCATTGTTACAGTATACGTACAGCGAAAAGAAGATCGAACACACCCAAGATGGAACAACGGCCAATAACTTGGCCGCTCGATTATTATTACAGGCTTGTCAGAAATTGGTATTGTGTTGCAACGCTGTAAATTTTATATTAGGTTGACTATGCGCACAAACCTTGTACAGTAAAGCAACCGAGTCCATTATTATTAAATGAAATAATAAAAACCGATACTTTTTTATAGCCAAATATAAAAAAAAAATTAAAAAAAAACGAAAAATATAATAATATAATACAGCGCGAGACGTATTTTATTGAGAACGGACGTTGAGTCAACGTGCACAACCGGACGACCGTAAATCTACGTTTCGGTCGATATTTTTTTCGATTTTTAATATCTGATTTTAAACGTCACGTTTACGATTTCGGCAAAACTCATGAAAATTCGCTTTGAAGCGTATTAACCACTCCGCACAAGGAATCGAGCGTAACGATATCGTTCGCCACGCCGATCCAAATATGAAAAAACTTATTTCTCCTATGTGATACAATACAATTTTGGTGTGCATCAAATGTTACGGTATATTCCGAGGGAACCCTTAAACGTAATACATCCACGTATTATTATTGTACGATAAACATTTCCATTATATCTACGCGTAATTATACATGTAGACGGATAATAGCGAAAAACACCACCGTTGTAATGTTCTTGAAAGGGAATTATGATCAAAAATATTTTACAGTTAATTACGGTACGCCGTAGCCAAGTGAATGTACACGTATTTATCACGTGATTAAACCCTAACTTCTACAAATTATACATAGAACCGGACGACAACTCGGTTTAGGTTTAATAAAATATTAAATTCTTTCAATTGTTAATGGCTGAGAGTGGATTTGTATTGCTGTATTCTGCGCGAGACGACGGATCCATGGTTGTTCTACACGCTCGTGTTTTGGTCGTGTTCAGATGCGTATTGTTTCAATTTTAATAATATAATTTTCTGTAGAAATCATACCTACGTGGGGCTTTTTTTATTTTTTCTTTTATTTCAATTTTATAATGCACACCATGCGAACGTTATTATGTATTGTTTGTATACGTGTCCCCGATAATGGTATATACTTCTAGTGCCGTAAAAACGTTCATTATATTCCGTTCGAGTTATTTATTCATTCTTTAACATTGTACGCAAATAAGCAATAACATTTACCAATGCCTGTTCGGAAAAATAAAATGATAATAATAATATTAATGATTGCTAAACCGAAACTTGTACTAGTAGACGCGCATAAAACAGTAAAACAGTAAAACGTTGATATTATATATAGTTTGGTTTGACTCACCTTGTTCCTGCATGTAGCTAAATAATGAATCCAAGAAACTGCGGCGGTCCGTTTCGTTTCCCGCTGTATACAACTGAAAATCATACCATACAACGATGTGATTATTATAATAATAAAACGCGGTGTAAACACAACGAGAGTAAAATATTTTTAATCCGCGTAAATCATATAAAAACATATATAAAAAGGGTTGCCAACTAATCGATCGTAATCGACTGATCGATTTTACTACTACGAATAATGGTCGATTACAATTAAAAGTTTTGGCATTGCTTTTGCAGGAATTTGTAGGTATCGCATTAATAATCTTACATTTTTCTTTTTTTTTTGACTTTTCTTCAGTCATATTAGAATATAAATAATATAATTATATACATAATTATAATAATATCAGATTATTATTATTTCTAATTATCATTATTTTGAAGAAATAATTAAGAAACAATAAATAATTTATTAATTATTTATTAATTTTTTGTTCATCAAATCTCTACTTAAAATCGACTCGATGTTGATCATAGGGGATTTAAAATGTTGAATGTAGTTACCTTGTTTAAAAAATTTAGCAACCCCCACTACCCAATGTTAAATTAAACACATTTAAGTACGCAGCACCTACGTACCATTTATCATATATGATGGCTTATGGAATAGTATTTAAAACCCGAAAACTCCGTCACCTCAGGATCATATTTATATTGCACCGGTATTTCAGACCGTGTACTAATATAATAGTTCATTTCGGATGTTAGAATTTATGCTTTTCCTGCATTCGTCTAACGTAAATTGTTAAAAATAATGGCGTGTTTATTTTTTTCTAGCCGAGGTGACACCTCAATAATCACACACGTTTACGCGTGGCTCATGAGACAATATTGTTCCCACGGCAATTAAACGTTAAGGTATTCATCCACGAGTAAATACCGACGATAGTGTACATAGTTTCTATTTATTCCTTAGATAAGTATACATATAAATATAATGTGATGGAATTTTTTTCGGTTCGTATCGAGATACTCATACATAAATACACGCACTCTCTCACCCTCTCTCTCTCTCACTCGTTCTCACTCTCTGTGTTTTTACTACACAAAACGAAATTAATGGTTTCCGTGTCATTGTTAAATTAATAAAATAAAAACAAAAATAAAAAATGTTATAATAACAACAATAATAATAATAATAATACACCCGAGACGTAGGATTTTTCCTATACCTACATTAATATACGAACGTAGTCCGAAAGGTGGTCCTGCGGAGTTCAAGGGGTCTATGCTTTTAATTAATTGGCTTTTCATAGCGTGGTAGTAATATTAATTACCGGCCGTTTATCGTATCTGCAGCTATTCGCCTCTTCTATTGTTATTATTTATATTGTGATTATTGTTTAATGGCAGTGATCCCACTGCGATCCAGACCTAATCTCCCGTGCATTACTTTTGGGTAGACTGAGGTAGAGGGGGGTGACGCGGTGTAATGCATAAAAGGGCAAGAAAGGGCACCTGAGCATTGTTTATCGGTATAATACTATTAAGTATATTATATACAGTGTGATCAACATTTCATGTTAAAACGGTTTTCTTGTATAAATATCCAGGGTATATATGTATTTTTTACAGTAAAGATTTATGTAATACAGTAATTTAAAATTATAATAAGCAAAATTTTACTATTTGAACTCCCTACTAGAGGTACTTGGGTTTAACAACTTTTTAAAGTAAGATACAGTTACGGATGGATTTTCAAGGATTATTATCAACCAACTAGTTACATTTAAAATATTTGACTTTAGTTTGTAATAATTTTTAATATTCAAACACACTTAATATATGTATACAAAGCCAGATTAAGCACCTATTGGGCCCAGGGGCTGAAATTTTATATTGGCCCTATTGACAAAACATGCTTTACAAAGCTGCTCACTATGCTCACAAAACGATACATTTTTTTTAACTATTTCACAAATTGTCAATTGCATTATAAAATTATAAAATTAATAGGTATGTACTATTTTTGTCTATAAAACTACTAATTTTAGTATGACAAAAAATGTGTTTCAGCTGAAAATCGTTTGGGCCCCTTTCACTTGGGTACTCGAGAGGGCCCCGGGGCTACCGCCCCGGTTGGACCCCCCCTTAATCCGGCTTTGTATGTATATGATAAGCATTGCTATTTTTTCTAGAATATATTTTTACAGCGTATATTATACATAATATGCATTAGTATCGATGTTTATTCAAATTTAAAATTTGTTGGTTATGGAATTCTTAACTTTAAGCTTTTTTCATGTTCGTGTTACTATACTTCGAATACAGTATTGAATGAAGCTTTATTAATTGCCGATCGACTTAACTAAAAAAGAGATAAATATATAATAAATAAGGTAGGTTTAAAAATGTTGCGTTACATCGATGTCAATTAGACTTGAATAACGTTTAAAAATTAATATCTTTAAGTTATTTCTTAGATAATATTTTGTTTAGTGAAGCTTACGGTGTATATATCAGAAAGCGCTGCTTCACCGTGATATTTTGATCGCCCTGTATGGTACGTATATAAATATAGGTTTGATAATATTATTTAATTTAGTTTTTATATTATCTTACTAACCTATCAGCTCGCGTGATAATGTTTGATTTCTGTATAGACGCGATTTGCGGCCCACGCGTACGCGCGACCCGTCGCGGCCATCACGAACCGCAGCAGTCGCGGACGTAATTCGATATATTAATAATATTATTATTCCAACTATTAATACTCGAATAATAATGATTTTATAATCCAGCGATCGTTTATCATTTGTTCTAGCGGCCGTGCTCTTCCATGCAACTCTGGCCCGTGGCTGTTGTCTGACACCGATCGGAGTACCTATACCGACGCCATAGATATTAAATGTTTATTATAAATATCCGTGCACGCCGCAAGATAATTTTTGATCGTACCGAACGCCATCACGTTCGCGGCTAAACGGAATTAATAGAATAATTAAATTCCTAACAATTATTGTTGACGTGCGAAAAACCGAGAGCGAAATTTCTCGTTCGTTCCGATGTGTTCGCCGAGACGATAAATATTCGAACAGTTTCGGAGTGGTTGCAAGATGCTCGTCGTGCGCGACATGATTTTCAAACGTTGTAACCGTTCATAAAATTTCGTAAGGCCGCTTTTTTTGTTTTTTTGGACTGCTGTCTTGCTCAACGGAAATCGTCGAAAGGAAAAGTGTTGCCGTTGAAAGAGCACTGTCTTCAAGTCCCTGTCACCGCGGGACGCCATCGCGCGATCGGGTAACGACGACGACCGGAACCGGTGCAGCGACCGATTACGTTCATCATTCATTATGTATTTCTATCGACCACCGAGAGTAAAAATACTGAATTTTCAGTCGATTGATTTTTAAAATGTGTACGATCTCATGATTTAAACATATGACATCTCGTGCACGTGATATATGATCAACATGGAAAAATGTATAATTCCTAATAGGACATTTGTTTGTTTTGCATTGGACTACGGTCTAAAGAAGAAAATAAAAACTATACCGAAGTAATTGAAGAATTGCTATAAAACGTGTGTAGTGAATTAATACCCGACGTTATAAAACCAACTAAATCTCAAAGACCCAAAGAAATTCAATGTTCATATTAGTGTTTCAATTAAATTGTATACACGTCGAAAACGATCGATAAGTCAAAATTAATGTGTAATAAAATGCAGGTTTTACAATTAGGAAGTACCTCTCGAACGTGATGAAACCGATGTTACGCATCAACGCATAATAAAGATTTAAAATATTACGTTGTATTTCTTATCATTATTAAAGACTATGAGCACAAATCCCTGAATATACCAGGTCTGCTCCCTCTTATGTAGGAAAAAATAAATATTTTCAACACATAGGTGTCAACATTTCGTTATCCACACACACATATATATATAAACACATACGCACGTGTGCGTTTATGTTATTTTGTTGTTGTTTGTATTCATTGGGTTGCACAACCACCGGGCAGACAGGATTTTAGAGATGAGATGGTCTCGTGAACACGAATAAAAGGATTCGTCGGGTAGGTGTAGATTAGTGCACGCAACATGTTTTCGACCCCTCGCTGGGCCTTATTCCGATAATCATTGAACGCGTTTAAAAAAATGTAAAACGATAACAATACTTCGCAGGAGGGAAAGCGACGAAAATCGTCTCATTAGCGAGGATCGCAATATATTATCATATCTCGTCCATTGTCATCTTTGTGGTAGTAAAGATACGCATGAATTGCCAGTTTACTTCAATTTCAGTGTTATACTGTCAAAAATTGTTCTACCGTCAACGATGAAGTGTGCGTCGGAAAATAATTTGTATTGGTAAACGAAAATCCTGTAAATAGCCGTTGCCGACCTAACTGTATTTCGTGTAAATGTTCAAGTTAATGGTCAATGGTCAAGTTCTTACATTTTATATGATAAATATACTACACGATGGCTTTATCATAACGAAAAAATAATAAAACAAATATATTGCATATGAAATAAAAACTTTCAGTACGCTTTAACTACTGAGAAATAATTATTGTAACATATAGTTATTAACTATTTAATTTATGCTATAATAGATGTTTATAAATCATAACTGCGATTGAAGAATTGATAAAAATAAAGTTTACCGTCGAATAAACGTACAGTGCGTTTAACTCACTGTATTCGATCGAACGCTTATTATATTAGTGATGTCAAAAATATAAAAAATAAAAACAAAATAACTAATTAGTAATATATTACTGAATATAGTCAGTGTTCGCTACAAGTGTATCTTTATTAAGCATGATAACTTTTTTATTTTTTAATTTCTTTCGGTTCGAATTATTTCAAACGTACGTATATAAAATGAAATTTGTCCAATACCAAATAATCCGTTCCTTTTTGATCGAACAGTCAAGTTTTCATTAATTATTAAGTAAACAAGTCTGAACGTTAAAAGATAACCGCGCTCGTTATCAATCCTTTATTAATAGTCAACGGTGTGCAGTAATCGTAATACCAAAAGATTCAATTAACTTAATACTAGCTAAATCTCATTGAATGCGCAGGCCAAAGAATATTCTTAAACAATACGGAACTGATAATCGATAACCATAGCAACAGTTGATGAACCGTTGTGGTACACACGGGGTATAGAATGCTATAAACGAATATAAAAATAATATTATCAAAACTCTGAGCACATGTCTTTCGTACGAAAAAGTCTTTCAGGACTCGCGTATACGTTACAAGTTTTACTGCGACAACAACGGATAAAAGTTCAAATGAAATAACAATTGTTAACGGGACTCAACACGTATAATATTATATACATGCCATTTGAAATGGAGACAGTAATTGGGTGAACGAATAATATAGTTTGGCAACCCTATGTGATATAATATATACGAGTAGGTACTTTGCCCGATTTAAATGTACTCGATCGTATTCCCTTAATGACAGAAACGATTTATTTATTTCCGCACGGTCCTTTGAATTTAATAGCATTACCAAATTCGTTCCGAGCGTGGGCGTGACCTAGAAACTCATTATATTTTATTGTTTCAAATATCTATAGAAATTTTTTTATTTATTTTTTTTTTTTTTATGATAAAACATAACTGAATAACAGTTCAGTATAAGTAATTTACCATGACATAACCTCGACGAAAAAATTGAAAACGGTAAGACAGTTTAAGAAGTTAAGTTGATTCAATTTCAAATTTTTAGAATAGGCTAGTAAATGAATTTATGAAATTTATTTTCAATGAAAGAGTGTCTTTGACTTGAACACTTGATTATTACGTATTGATAACGATTTTAAATTACTTTTCAATGCACTTTGAAAAAGTTCTTCTTGTGTTGATTCATTTTGAAAACAATTAAGTTGTTTCCATTATTTTTTTGGTAGGACTGTAGAACTAAACTATTAACTTAACATTCAAACGCAACCGGATGATAAATACAATATAAATTAAATAATATTAACCTAACAGAGCAATAATATTTATCGGTATAAATTTATTTTTGAAAACTTGCTCGGGTAACAAATCCGTGAGTTCCATCGTTTTTACCGTCAAACGTGTGACGTACAAGTACACAAGTTCGTTCTTATGAATCCACGCACGTTTGTGCCGATCAGTGGCATAGCAAAGGTATAGCGAACTAGCGAACGCCAGGGACGCAAAATTGTCCAAAAGTCGTATTTTTATCCTACGATAAAATTGACATTTTTACTTTTTGAAGTGCATAGATGTTGTCTATTTGTACACATAACGTGTGAATTTAATGATGAAATTATGAAAACAGGGAATTAAAATAAAAAATTTCATATGAAGAAATTATCAATGAATTTGCTAGTCATAAAGCGAGAAAAGCAAATTTTCAGTTTAAAATTGACACTGTAATAATAACTTATAAGTATAAATTGTATACTTAAAAATATTAGTGAATTTAAAGGTTAAAAAAATATCATGAAATCAAATTTTAATTGATTAGAAAGGTAACTTCTTATAAGTTGGCCGGGGGCGTTAGCGAGTCTTCCTACGCCACTGGTGTCGATTTCGGTATTGCATGCGTGGCTGCCGGAGTAACGTCTGAATTACGAGTGACCGACGTGTGGGGATCGCGATCAGCGGTGATCAAGAGAGGTTTCACGGTTCGTCGATTGATCGTTTCGCGTACACGTGGTAAAACAAAGGGCAAAAACAGAAAATGAAAAAAAAATGATTTCGTCAGTGATTCTCCGAGTGCCTGGATCATCGGAAGTGGAATCGAACTCGACGAGCCGACAGCGCCGCAGTACATTCCCACCCACGTGCACGGCTTGCCGTAACTGTCCCGCCGGAACGGCCGCCACTCTCTTCGTCGGTCGTGACCGGTTCGTTAGAGACCGACGAAATGAATTTTTTGTGCGACGCGACACGACTGTGTACAATAAACGTACAGCGATGTACTTTTAAATGTATCACGCAGGGCCGGATTGGGTCAGAAATTTCTACCGGGAAAATAAAAAAAACGTCCTACTTAGATGTACCAAAGGTATAAAAACAACCCTAGAAAAAACGTATATTTCCATATAAAATGATTGTATATCATTTTGAGAATTTGAACACTAAATATTATTATTAAAAATTAAAAATGCGTTTATTTGATTTAAGACAGTTTCTAATGCAATCGCATTAGAAAATTCGTTTGTCTGATGAGTCTAAATTGGTAAACCTAAAACAAAACCTTCCAACGAGTACAACCGGCCCACCAGGAAACTCCCGTTATCTCGCCTGCCCAGTCCGGCCTTGGTAACACGTGTTCCGATTGCACACGATACGGTCGCGTTCGATATCGTTAATATTGTGCTGCCCACAAGGTCAACGCCAGTGACATATCCAGGACTTTTCCACGATTAGGAGGATGGGAGAGATATGAAAATGTCAATACACGCATATAGTATTATTGTGATATAGTTTTTTTTTTTTCTATAAATTATGTAGTTATTACTCGATCACTAAAAAACTATTGGATATCAGAGGCTCGGAGTTAGTAAAGAATAAAGTAGGCGAACTGAACGGATATTATGTTAAACGCAAGATCAATATTCATTATATTTATACAATACATTATATACATATTTATATAATTATACACAAACGTAATAGGTTTTTTATAATAGTTGTAGATATATTATAATATTTTAATTATAAAGTTATATTTTTATGTAGACACTTGTTGTTCCGGAACAAACGATAATGTTGAAAGAAATATAAAATTTAAATTCAAAAACAAATAACAGCCATTAGTCATGAATCATGACGGTTCACCAACTGTCCAGGTAGTTTGTACGGGTATAGGCCACTAAAGTTTTTACGTTTCTAATATTTTCACAACGATTCTGAAACGTAACGTACATTTAAAATGTTTTTTTTTTCAATCTAATGATTTATTGTTGTCGAAACATTTTATACAGCGTTAGGTAAACAATGAAATAAACGTTTTAATCAACATATTATGATTATTACTCCATCATGGACATGACGTATAATGCTGCGACGTTCTTATATGGAACAACAATACAGTTCGTCAGAAACGCGGAAAACAATTATTACACCCTCATCGTGCCTGATCGGTAATGTCCAAACGAAACTCGTGGGCGCCGAATATCGTCTATGGGAATCAAACACGCGATTAAGTCGATTAAGTCGTGAAACAATTAATGAAATAATATTCTCCCCTAGTTATTAGTCACCCCATAACTCTACACTGCGAACCCCTCTTTGGTTGATAGCTCGTCGGCATCGATTTGAAACGACACGCATTTGACAAACGGCTGATAATTGGAAACAACACGCGAGTGCGTGGTATTTAATCCTCTCCCAAAGCCGGATCGTATTATCGACGAGAACCTCGGCACTACACTCTTCCAAACGATGTACGAAGCGATTCAATTCGTTTTCGTTCCCTCCCTATCGAAAATAAAAGTATTTCTAGTCGTTCTACGTACAGCACACAGTGCAAGCAGAACTCATTTCTCGGTGACGGCATTCCATTCACTCAGGTTATGTACGTTTCAAAAGCTCGTATAAAAATAACGTTAGTTGATATTAAAAAATTATGCATCAAACAGAAAAAAAAAATTAATTTCGGCCTATCAACAAATTTCAAATGTTGCTTTTCAATCAAGTACAAAAAAAAAAAATATTAAAATTGAATGTGACATGTAAATTTAAACCCAATCAACCAAATAACTTTTATCGAATCTAAATTTTAACAATCCAACCGATATCTGACCGCTGCTTTTTGTATACTGAAAATGTTTCTTGGGTATTTTTATGAAAAACTGTACATAATGTACCCACCTTGAAGATAAATTTTTTTGAAAGTAATGTTATTATTTATCATATTACTAAAGACAGTCATAAGTTTATCTATAAGTGCAACAGGAAAAATAAAACTCTGGATCGAAGTTACATCATATTTTTCAGACGGAAATTAATAACAACTCATCGGTGTATTTTTTTTTTTTTTTTACATAATCACGACCCTTATCGTCATGAACGGTTTACGGACAAGGTTATAATAATATTAAATTAACACGTTCATACAACATTTCTAATGAAGTTTGAACAGCTGCATCCACATTATCAAATACTGCACCGTTTGAGATATTATGTAACCAATAACGCGCGATTATTTGAAAATAAATACCTGCCCATAATTACAGCATTTTTTATTTGATGTAAAAATTCTATAGCTATCAACCAATATTTGTTTGATAACAATTCCTTACGCCTTTATTTGTTTGAAAAATACTATCGTAAAATGATTGGATTTTTGTTTTCAAAGACAATATCATAATTATGATAGCATTATACTTATGTAAACGTTTCAAAATAATCATATTTTGAACACGACAATATAATATGTTTACTTCTGTCGGTTATTGCTCGAGCATTATTCATTTTTTTTTTTTTTTAATTATACTTGAATAAAATCACGTTCGCGATTATAATGTTATATACACGTCAGTAATTATTATAGTTGCAGTTTTTACTACATTATACGATAAACAAAAAAAAATACCAGTTACATGGATTTGGATTTCACGTGTAGCTTATGCATAACGACCACCAGAATAAATAAAAAAGGAATTTCAATCTGAGATATACGACCCATGGACTCGCGTTAGCCGGAGGCGATCAAGTATATGTTGATCAATTACATAGCAAATTGATACGTGACTTAAGAAATCGTCTATCCGAGTAGAATTCTACTACTAGAATCGTGTGAGTGTATTTGTATATTATTTGGTATAGTTTCGAATTTTCGCCAAATGCAATGTTAAAAATTTAAAACCGCAAGTCATTATTTTAATAGATAACCTACAGCAGTTTGACCGTTTAGGTACAACTTATGGCTGAGAATTTATAATACAATTTGTGAAATTCAGAATAGTATACTTCAACTTAAACTGTTCACTTATGTTGTTATTTATAGAATATTTTAAAGTTTTTAAATAAAAAAGTTTTATAAAATGTGTTTTATAATTTTATCTTATAAATCATCCAAAACATTACAAAATGTAATTTTCGATAATAATTATGAATTAAATAAGTTTTAAAAATAATAAACCTTTAATAAGGTTTAAAAGGTCAAACAAATAATAAAGTAGTGCAATGTTCACCTGACAAATTAAAATATTGTATTTGTACTATTAGTACACGTAAATAAGTTTATTTTAATCTTATATGTTATACTATAAAAAATTACACCTGTAAATTATTTCACATTAATTCTCTTTATTTTACTCGGTATAAAACGAGATCAATAAAAATGTACTTCTACATTTGATTTGATAGTAATATATTCTTGATTATAATTCGTAATTGTACTTGTGCAGTTAGTAATTAGTGTATTTACACAAACAAAATTATGGTTCTTTGTAACTCTTTCAGCTCAAATAAATGTATAGATATTTTTAATTTAACATGAGTTATACCTATTTTCATTTTTTAAACTTGAATTTTAATAATTAATTTTATAATGAGAGAATATAAGTTTTAAAATAAAATTTACGAATATACGTATGTAATATTTCTGTAAAACGTTTCGAAACTAAATAAAATTGATCTAAAATTGTTTTTAGTATACAAAATTATGATTTAAAATAATAATTAAATTTCCAAATTAATTATCGATGAAATAAAAACATTTCATAAACATTATGGAAAACGATCGTGTAACAAGTGCACGTCATTTTACATACAAAATCTAAGCTTGAACGTGTAGGTATGTCCGATTGTAGTCGTTTTTTATGTCAAAAAAAAAAAAAAAAAAACGGAAAATGACAGTCACGATTTTCGAAAATATAAAACATTAGACGTTATTATTATAATCATCATCGATGCAATTACCGAGCGTTGAAGAAACGATGGATGGATAACTACTACGAAGCGTATGAAGGTGTCGAACGGCGTTGCATTGCCCCGTGAGCGATTGTCTGCCATTTATTCGGCTATTCGGCTGGCCGAATCAAAAAACCGTTTGTGGCCGGATAATCGAACACGATTATTCATTGTCTATAATAATTGGGAAAAGCAAATAAATGTGATCGGTTTTCGAATACGGACAAGAAGGGGAAAAGACCCAGAGCTAAGGAAAAAAAAATATATTAATATAATATATATTATAACGACGAGGGATTCCCATGTACGGATGGCCTATCAATCAACACATCTAAACCGTAATTAACATCAGGTAGGACGTGTAATTTTTTTACTCTCTCACTCTCTCTCTCTCACTCACACACACACACACGCTATATACCGATCTATCCATCTACATTTTTGTATTACATATTCTTTCTTCTTTATTTCTGATCAATCCGGAACAATATTTTATACAACTCAACTCGAGTGGGCGTAACGTAGTCGATCAGTCATCAATACAGAAAATCACATTTATTTAAAACAAAAGACCGAGTTATCCTTATTGGCTAAAAGGAATCTCAACAGAATACACTGCCGCTATATGGTAATACATATATTACTTTATACGGTTACCAAAATCGTTTAACAAGTGCACGCATATCCGGATACTAAGCACCCATTCGAATTATTACATTTTCGACGGATTAATAATGCCATACCAATCCGTCATTTCAGAACAAAGAAAATTGGACCTGATCTATCTTGTTTTTAATAAGAAAATATTATTACATTTCTAAAGGTCAAATAAGTTCAGAAATGCAAGGTACAAGCAGTAAGACTTTATGAATACAATACAAGTATACAGTATATTATAGTCCATCCATAGTCCATCAATCTTCAATAGTAGACGTATTTTTCCTAACAGACTATTAAACAATTTTCTATAATTAAAAAACACATTTATCGTATAACTACAGAATACTCGATTACAAACATGTGAAACAGGTTACTAAATTAACAAAAATCTACTACGTGTTTACAAACATATTTTTATCGTCCAAATAATTCGCACGTATCTCGTTTGAAGGGTTTTATTTTTCCTCGACAAAACCATTATCACGCCAATATCGTGACCCACGAATGATTTGCACAAAAGTTAAACTCTTTCAAATAAAAAAATCTCAATAATTTATTTATTTTTTCACACAGAGCGTACACTATAACTTCACCGTGTAGATCTCTTATTCCATTCCACAAATATACATAGGTAAACCATTTTAGATTTAAAGCGTCTAATATTAAAATAATCTTCTTCTTCTTTTCTAAAGACTAAGCCTTGTCAAAGCGATAAAATTGACTTCCACTATTCCCTCTATAACGTCATCTAGAATCTCTCCTATGAGTGTCTTCCTCTTTCTTTGCGCATCCATTAATTCTTCCTTCCACTATGTTGGTTACAAAAGCCTTACGTCTCATCAAGTTTCCCATAAGTTTTCTGCTTCTTGATTTAATGATGGATAGTAACACTCTATTCTCCTCTACTATTTAGAGAATTTCTTCCTCGCTCTAACATTCAGTAAAAACTAAAAAGAAGTAACTAAAAGAAGTAATCTTCTTTATTATTCTTATTATAATAATGTTAGACGCTTTAAATCTGAAATACTAAATACAAATTCGTAACGATTGTTTTTATTCCCCCCCCCCCTATTTTTACGGTCAAACCACTATACGCTGTTTACGGCATCGAGAGTTCTAAATATTTATATAACGCCAAAACACCTTTCCACCCCCTCGTGGTGGCAGGTCATCTCTCCGATAGGGTTGACCGCGCGCGTCATCGCTGCAGTCATCACATCATGTGTCAGATGATGAGAACACAAGCTGCACTCGGCGTGGACCAGCCGGTGGCAGGTGAGCGGCACCTAATCCGTAGGTTTGTGAAGATGACAAATCGGTTGACATGATGCGATCGAAATCCGTCTCTCACGGCATAAAATATATTCTCACCCGGTAGTAGGTATTGTCCACCGGTCTTATTAATTTCGCCGTCTCTTGTGACCAATTCAACAGGTGTGTGCTCGTGTGTATTCAGTTTTCTTTCATTCATTTCCTTTTTTTTCTCTTAAACATCTTTACGACTATTTTTTGTTTCATTAAAAGCATTACACGCAACACATACATACACAGGCACACATACTGATTATGGTCTTTTGTGTACAGCCGCGTGTCGTCGACCTCCATGAGAAAGGACTCTCGCGCATCAACCGGTGACAATGTTGACGTGTGTTCGATGAGAATAATTATTATGCGTAAAAAATACACGTATATATTATTATTATTGTTGTTATTATTATTATTATTATTATTATTTCAGTTGTTAATATTACTATTATATCCTCCCCCACGAAAGCAAGATTGTATCAGTGCGCGTTTTATGTATAATCATTTCGAGTAGATTTTCCATTTGCATATATTTAAATCCAATGGAAAAATAGCGTTCGTTTACGAAGAATTACGCATGGATGTATAATATTATAAAACATAACATTATGCATGGCGGTAAACAACTGGAGAGATCCTGCAGTTTTACGAATCGTGTAGACGGAAAAAAACCAAGATTTGATTGGTCGAAAAATTCCAAACGCGAACAGCACAAAATAGTCATAAAAGTGCACAAAAAAGTGCATATTATTCACAAAACACAAACACCTTCTAGAATTAAATGCATTCAAATACCTTAACGAATGCTAAGGCCGTTTAAACGCAACATTTGCACGGATGAGGAATTTATTCGGACCGGGCTTAAGTGGAAAACCGTCTACTTACTTGTCTGAACTGTTCTTCGAAAGTCCACGATTGCGCCTCGCCTTTTCTGGACAACAAAGACGACTCGTTCTCCGATGGGTACTCGTGACCGAGCGGCGTGTCACCCGATCGACTTGACCCGGGTGGTGAATCCACAACAGCTGACCGCCTGGAAGACATCGGCATGACGATCTGGTCGGACGAAGCCATCGCATTGGGATGACGGTAAACCAAATGCTGTATCATGGACGTGGCGTGGCCTCCCATCAGTCCGGCGTGTGACCCAGTAGCCAAACGGCGTGCCAACTGATTGAGGGTCTCACGTTCTTCTCGCTGAAATCGAAACGGACCATTAAGAACTGTTAGCCATGTTAAAACTGGCGATGTACAAATCGAGACAATGTAATAAGTCACATAATTATACATATATGACCGCGTATTATCGTCGCATTCAATCAAAATGAACGCAATGCACACAATATCGTGTAAACACATAGGAATCGATGAAATTACATACCTGCATTTCCAGGATATCCGGTTCTTCTTCCGGTGAACAATCGTCGTCGGCACGTCTACGGTCGTCCTCGTCCTCGTCATCGGTGCCTTTCGGGGATTGCATCCAGTGGTACGATTGAGGTTGTACGCTCAAGTTCAAGTTCAACCCTAGCCTTGCGCTTTCTGCGGCATCCATTGTCATCTTCATACAATCAATCGGCAATTCCGTATTAATCTACAACGAACAATTAATTCATAACGTGTTAATCACCGTTGGCGAACGAGTAAAATACAGAAAATATCTTATTACACAGTTTTCGTTTACATTTTGGGTAATCAATTTGAATATTCCATTCGGAACGCATTAAGGCACTTTATTATATTATATTTTAGTTTTTTTTTTCAATAACTTATAATTATTATTTCAATAATAATACCTAAGTATTAAGTCAAATATGATATTAGGTAATTGATACAATTCTTAATTCTAAAATGAAACCTCGATGACTTCTGCGTAATGACATATATTTCTTTTTTATTCTGTTCGACGTACAATAATATAATAACGTATAATTTCCAATTTCATTAATGGTAAAATAGTCATTATATATTTTGTAATAGTTTGGTATAAATTCGGAACCGTAAATTCGATTGGTTATGAAAGCCTCAAATTACATTTTTGACATGAATACAAATGACATTTACATTTTTTCACGGCTTTTATAAATCAATATTTTTGCGCACATAATAAAAACTTCTGCAAATCTTTCATACCTTTACGGAAATTATGTCGACACAGGGAAGAAATCCTTTTATAATAATGACTACTGAATCAATTAATAATAAAGAACACATTTTGTTTTTCAACGAACGCCACTTTTGAAGTTCAAACACGTGTTTCATTAAAACTACATTAGTCCATTTGGCGCTCAGCCATACGTCATTTGGCCTTACTATTTTGATATACGCCATATAATGTTGCGTTTGTACGAAACGATTTACTTTTTAAATGCTAACGGATTAATTAACAATGATCAATTGTATTGCATTGATGAGCGAAATAAAAAAAAATTTGTAATTTGATGGTTGAAAAAAATCCCAATTCTTCAGAACTACAATGGTTAAGTTAATTTATATGAATTCAGTCACGTATTGTTTAGCGTAATTATATACCGAAATAGGTTGTTAAATAAACATTGGAAAAGCGAGATCAACTAGCCTCCACAATAAATCACGTTAAATTTATAGAGACATTTTGAATCTATGAAATTTACACGTATTATGTTATTCATTATCCCTGCGGAATTAAATCTAAAAACTATTCAATAATGCTGAATAAAGGAACAATATTACACAGAGCAATTCTATACAGACTTCAATACGAGATCCCCCATATGAGTTTTCTGTGTATGAAAAATAATAACCGCAGTCAAGGATAATCCTTTGGGGGAGAGCTGAACACTAAACTTTTAATTCTGCTGCTTAGTTCTTCACCATAAAGTTCCTAACACAGATTTTTAGAAAAAGAAAATAAACAATTAAATATTTTTGAAAAATAGTTAATTTTGTTCTAGTATAGCAAAACAAAATAAAACCATATATTTATATGGTTTTTAAATATTTAAATAATTCGATAGTTGCCGTAAAGGTATAAAATAATAATTTTGTTGCCCGAGTTAAATACAGGAGAAATATAAATATAGAAGCCGATCCTATTAATTTCACCGAGAGCGCGCGAACCGCTTAAACGGATAAACATGGTAAAAAAAAAAAATCATATCTTTTTTATCGAATAGGTACAATTTTTTTTTATTTTTAAATTTTGCGTAAAATTATATTAATATGGGCGTGTCTTAACGGAACAATTGACCGATTGTTACTACCAGATCGATATCGGTGTATTTCTAAATACAAAATATTAATACTAACGAATATGGAATCGTGAAAGCATATAACGCGTACATCGTGTACGTAGGGATCTACGATTTCGAGTGCAGTATAACATGTATCGCGTGTACATTATTAATTATTTTCGAACGGTGATCGTAAAAAGAGAAGCTACACACTCCGTGCGCATACGCGTCAAGTAATTCAACATGCGTATGAACATATTACATTCGTACGGGCGCAATAAATTCATTAGTTACTACCGATGCGGCCGACCGGAAATACGGTGAACGTTATTGTTTGATGAAAAGACACGTGACCATTATTATTACTGCGTCTGGTCCGAGCAGTGATAGTGATATGTGTGACAGGCATTATTCACGGCCGTTAGACGTTGTTTTATTAATGATAAGAACGTGCCAGAAGAGATCGCGAAAGTCTTGCACACGACGCGTACATAAATATGTCAAAAGTGTCTGCGCGACCGTGCACGACACAACACGGCATTTGTCGATACAAAACGATCGCGTTTGAAATCGATTCGAATTGTGTTTATAATATATTTTATTCTTCATTTTTTTTTTTTTTCGAGTCAACGTTATTCGCATACGTCCGGAGGGTGTTGGCGCACATACGCGGGTTCTAGGGGGTGCTTAGCGTCCCAAGTTCTAAATTAGCACCCCCAGTTTATTTCGAGGTGAACGTATTGTTCAAAGAATTTTATTTTGCATTTATTGAAATTAGTTTTTAATTCCAGTTTTTATTGGTAAAGCACTACGGGCGCACAATGTACGTACGTACACGTTATACATGTACGAATGCGGTATGAGTATTGGGTATTTGGGTTTGTCGTTTTACCCATTCACGAGGCATGTGACATCGTGATGACGGTCAAGTTTATTTTTTTATTATCTATTGCTGGAATACTATTTAGGAACTTGTTTACCGTCCAATCGATCTGATCGCGTATCAATAAAAAAAAAAAATAATGAATGGTAAAACTAAACATGTAGTGCTAGGTAGTTTTTCCCGCCCACGGATCACCTTGGGGTGAACAATTTTAGCACACCCAAGGCTTAGACTGAACGTGCGCTCATGCCGAAGGGTACGTACGCTATCCCCGGCATCACGCGTAGACAAACGTACTTTTTTTTTTTATAAAAGTCTTGGCGTTTTTGCTCTCGGCGCGTGGGTCGGAGTATGCCCGGGTTAATATACCGATGATTCGTTCGTAACGCACGGCGCTAATGGTAAATAGGTATCGCTGTCATTATAAGCTCATTAATTACAATGATAGATTCCTATTCGCTACAGTTTAAAACGGTTTTTATTTTCGGTCGCCGCCGCGACAGTTGTTAAATAAATTCCGACTACATCATTAATATTATCGCACGACTGCTGCTCCAACGTCGCACCCTTCGTCGCGTACTTCCCCTCTGCCTCGGAGCCGATCTAACCCTTACGCGCATTTGCTACATCCCGCGCACAACCTAAACGGAAAACAAGATTAGTGAACATCCGACTGACTCGTGCTATTTTCTTTTTTTCTTCCTTTCAACCCTCCCCCCCCAATCCCACCAACACCGATCCGCATTGCAAGGTTCTCTGCAGAAATTTTCGCATTCCGATACTGCAGAGTTGCCCATCAATTCCGACTGTTATTGCTATTCCACCGCGGTAATATCGCGTATACGAGTGAACATCGTGGGTCAATGCTCGTTCATCAAATCCTTACAACACGAGCGAAATACGCCCAAGACAAATTACGGGCGGAAAGAGCCAATGATTGATAAAACATTTCGTTCGTTATCTGAAGGCAGAAAAATATAGAAATTACTGATTTATAGCACACACGAATACATTATTATTGTACCCGTGATCTATACTATTTTACAGAGTCCGAAATAATTTAAACTCTATTGGATATAACTTCTCAGTGTAATTGGTGTTAACGTTTTTTAAAAACATTTTATTTTAATTCCTATCAATACTAAATTTTTCTATTTATATTTTTCATTTAAATATTTCAAAATCTTAAAAAAAAAAATTGGTATACTTAATTTTTATAATATTTTGAATCATACATTGAAATAAATTTCTTCACATACATTGTTCTACACTAACCACTTAAATTTAAATTTCAAGACGTTAATTAAATTATTCTCTTTCTTTTAGTTAGGTACATTCATGTTTTTAACTTATTTATGGTTCCAATATATGCTATACCTATTTTTCAATATCAGGACACTTGAAAATGTATTAATATAACTAATACAGTAGAATCCGCTTATTACGATGCCGTATATAACGATGTTCCGAATAAACGATTTCTAGCCATGTATTTGGTTGGTTTTATATATGACGTAGGTAATGTTTTTGTCATCTGGCTACAACGAATTTCGTATATAACAATCTGATTCTTTAGGTCCCTTGAAGATCGTTATAAGCGAATTCTACAGTATTACTGTACGTATTATCTGTTATGCTGATACAGTGACTCTGTAGCTTATTAGTAATATTTCATACGAGTAAATTTCAAAATGAGCTATAATAATATATATTTAGAAATATATTACGGTGCTTAACCTTAATACTTGATTAATCGACATTAAAACTTTCTTCGGAGTTTAATGCATTAATAACTAATGTAAATAATAATATGGATATAAAAGGTTTATTTAGAAATTATTTCTTGAATAAATCAAAGAAACAAAGAAATTCGTTTTACTCAAGAGGTCTATACACACACACATACACACACACACACACACACACATATATATATATAAATATGACACCTGTTTTATAGTAATTGCAGGTCTAATTTGATACAAATATTATTTGAAACCTAGTTGTTGAACTTTACAAATAAAATCTTTCTGAATATTTTCTAGTTTAAAATTAAAAATGATGGGCCAGTTGATGTATATTAAATAATTAAGATTGGTTTTTATACAAAACACCTTATTTTTTGATAGCATAATATTAATTTAAATATTTTCAACAATAACAACGTTAAACATTTAATAACTAGTCCAGCGTTGTATATTCGATTTGTTCGTACCCCTACAGTTCAAAAATAAATACTATTCTACAATAGAAAACATCTAACGTGTTATTATAGCTTCATCAAACATAGCCTAATTATTGCTTAGATTGTATTTGTTATGATTAAAAGGTGACATTTGTATAAACGTGGGCAGCCCAAAGCCAATTCATCGCCGGAGTGGGCGTCATATGATATTTAATCAAGACCGCAGACGTACCCATGTTTTAATCTTAGATTAATTATATACGTGTTATAGCACGTTTTAAATTTAATATCACCACGCACAATTATTTTGAATGTCATTAATATCTAATTATGTAGAAGAGAAGCGGAAGGTGTTGAAACATAAAAACACATTAATACTCGTTATTCTACTACTAACTACATAATATTGTATTAATTTTCATTGCTTGGTATTCTGGAAAAATGAAAACGTATCGGAAATTGTAATACACATAAAAAGATATTATACATATATATAACTACAATCATTAATTTTAAATGTTGTCTTAAATCTGTTTATAACCAATAATACAAATAAAAAAAAACACTGTTAAGACAAAGTGAATTCTAACTGTAGTCTTAAGTATCTTAACTTATATAAGTATATTAATCGATACATCCAAGTCAAACGAAATCGAATACTAATATGAATAACAGTTAAAATTGATAAAACTGAAGTATAATGAAACATGAATCACTTATACACATCGTATATACGAATTTATCATATAATTCGTATATTTTGTACTAAAATAATTACTATTTTATAAACCCCCATTTTGTATATAAATTATATTGTATACACTGTATACTATACAGATATATATATATGTACAAATTAATATGATTCGTCCGGTTTGACGGTACTACGCTTGTTTTGTTTTTGAAAAGACCTTCAAACGTGATTTATGGCCGTAAAAAATCGGAATATTTATATTTATAATAAATAATTTAGCACTCGGCAACATCTCATTTTTATTGGCTTTATTGCAATAAACGCATGATTTTAATTTTAATTTTAAATTTAATCAGCCTTTCATTTTTGAAAACAAATCATAAATTAAAATGTGACGTTATTTAATTAAAACTATTTTTCATATCATTCATCGGTGAAAAAGTCAGATCACCACAAAATCCGTCTCAGCGCATAGTGTTAAACATTATTTGATTTAACCGAAATGAAAAACTGAAATAGTTAATGGAACGTATTACAATTTAAGTGTACATGCATGTGTTTATGTTTATTAGTACGCGTCAAGCTTTTGCCAATGGTACCGGAACGTAAAACAACAATACCGGTCGGATTGACTGCAGATATAAGATGTTACAATGTAATTATACCAACTTACGTGTGCTGTATGTGTGCATACGATACGATATTTACACACACTATTGAATGTAGGCGCTCGTACATGCTACACAATAGATACGTGCATGTGTACATAATGTGTTAATAATCGCGAGAAGGACTAAGCCGTTGCACACCACAGGATATCAAATACTGATAATGTATCGTTAAAATTTTGTTTGCCCCCGCCCGAACATAGTAATAAGCTATTGACATTATTGGCACAAAAAAAAAACACAGGATTATTATTTGACATTACCTGGAACTAAGAGAATGGGTCGAAATAGTACGTGATAGCGTTGATTTTAAGTAAAAACGCGTATTGCAGTCTACAGTTTTATTCAAAAACAAAAACGAAACACACGTTGAGACGCAGGCGTGGTTTTCTGTGATCTTTTAAACTTTACCGGCGAATATTGCAGGGTGGAACAGAGCATTACTGTGAACCTATTTCACACAATATTTGCGACACGGATTACTGCGAATGTAAATGCTAAATTCGTACTGATTGTTGCGAACAACGTTTTATTTTTTCATTTCTGTCGTCATTCATATTTTATATAATATACTATAATATCACGATAAACAGTTTACCAGAAAATTTCGACGGCAAATTGAACTCGCTGAGAATTTTTCTTTTTTTTATTCTAAAATTACTTTTGCACAGTTCTTACGTTTAGTAGACGAACACATCGAAATAGGTTCATCGAATTCGTTATACGGAATTTGAATTTATTATATTTTCGGCTGTCGTATTGCACATGACCTGACTGAATGAACGGTGATACAGAACTACGTAGTAATACGCGCTCACTTGAGTAATGCAGTTTTCCTACGATGCGTCGCCTGCGTCTCAATGTGCCCTCGGCCTGACATCCGCGACGCAACCAACACACCATTTATATCCTATATGTAAATTATGCAATTATATATTCGATTTTAAAAATAATCGACAATAATGACGAAGTGTATCGCGCCTAAACAATCTTGTTATTGTTTTACAAACACCCGAATGGTAAAGAACAGTAGACAGCTTCTTCGGTTCTCGAACCCAGACCCATTTCAAAGCCACCGCTGATACGTAAATCCGAACTGCGAATGGTTTGCACTGCGACCGCGGTACGAAACATCCGCGCTCTTCATCGAATGAAACGAAAATTGAAGAATACCATCGCGGAAATATTCGTATAAAACTACTAATAACTAACTTTTTGACGTGTGCAACAAAACCGCAAACCGTTCGAATATCCGCGTCTACGTTATAATTGTACTCGACGGCTGCAACGCGGCTGATACGTTTACGAAAATTACTGATTTCCCTACTGGACAAATCCCACACAACCATATAGCTCGTTTCCGTTTCGATTTCATCAGACACTACTGTACGCCGTTCGATTGTATTATTGTTTTTTTAATTATATGTATACATATATTATTAATTATATTTCGCTATAGAAATGCAATCGAAACGCGATTGCACGTTATGGACGTACGGTAAAATGGGTTTCGGTTATTGTTCTTGGTACACATATCCGCACTCTGATCGATCGTTTTCCACCTATATTCGCATATACTCGCGAGTGCGTTCCAAACAAATACTGTAATATAATATTATCACACACGATGTTCTGCTTCCAGGGCTGGAGCTATAATTTGTGAACGTCTACACATGGATTTCGACGTTTTTCGGCAACGTACATATTTGTCCAGAAAAAAGTATAGGTAGGTATACTCTTATCCTTCTCGTTTTTTTTTTATTTATTTTTTTGTTAATAATGATTATTATTAAGAATAAAAACATCCGTTAAAATAATAACTGTGGTTCAATATTTTCATACTCAAATTATATAGAGTAGTTTTAAAGACCAATGTATTTGTAAACCTATCGATTAACTACTTTTAGTTTATGTGTTTGGAAAACAAGAAAACGAAAACATAATTTCACTAAAACATGTGATAACGTTTTATTTATTTATTTTTCTTCGATAATTAGAAAAACTTATGACCAGAAATCGGAACTCAACGCGCTAAACTGAAAATACATGTACGCACACCTATTAAGAAAAAAAGTAAAATGTGTGTTAGGTTTTAGATACGATATAATTATTATTATATTTTTTTTACATAACATGTTCTTTCACGAAATCGTATACACGCATAACCTTAAGTTTATCGCGAACCCCTTTGTGGTGCAGCAGCACATGTCCAAGTGCAGCTGCGCTGCAGCGAAAGCGCATATAAGTGTATATATGATAAGTGTAAGTATAGGTAGTACGTATAAGTGTATACATATGATAAGTATAAGTATAGGTAGTACGTATGATAATGTATCGCTGCAGTTGTTGGTCATAACTCAGCCGTGGCACTTCGATCGAATTGCCGTGCAAATTTACTGCTCGCACATTACACACTACGTGCGCGGCGTACACAATACCGTCGTAGTTATATCGTCGCGCTCTCTGGTACGTACGCTCGTAAACATGCGCGGACACGCAGGACGATGTAAACCCGATCGGGCACGTTTAATACGGTCCGAGGTGTGAGGGAGTGAGTTCATACACCGTCGGTCGGTTTGATGGACCGACAACACGTGTGCAGTTACTCCGGACGACGACGACGACGACGGCTACTTTCAATATTATTACAATACGCGCGCACGGGTAATATATTGTACGGCTCGTAAACGTTTCCGAACAATAACCTGCGAGCGGACAACGGAAACGGTTTGAAAAGTTAATTTTCGTCATCACTTCGGGGCTGTTACGTCCGTTAAAAATCAACATAATAATATTATTGCTCTCTCTCTCTCTCTCTCTCTCTGTGCGGCTCGAGTACAATAAATCGATGTGCTACGCGTGTTAGACTTTTGGTTTTGGATTTAAGAACGGACGCGATTGTGCGACGTGATTCATTATTACCCCCCGTTGAACGTGTATTGTAGGGATTCGTTATTGTACATCTATAGCGTGCACAAAACGTGAACATTTCGTTGGTCAAAAGTCGTTGGTCTAGGATTTTAGCGCTTCGGACTTATTCTGAACGCGAGGAAATCGTTTTTCGGTTATCGGCGTTTTCGGACACACAAATTGTTCGTTTTATTCGTGTATTGGACAGGTCGAACAATTATTGTGAACATTTGAAAATATACAATAACATATATTCGAGTGAGTCGTCCGAAGCAGTGCAACGTATAATTATACTGTCACCGTGTTCATTGTCTTGGCTCGCGAAAGTAGTGAAAAAGTATTAGCGTCGACGTGCGCTATTGTTGGGGGTGCAACGTTTATTTAACGGAAAATATTACGTGGCATGTGAAACGTCGCCACGGTGATATGAATTCCGTCGTAATATAATAAATTAATATTTTTGTTTTATTCACAAAATAAAAAAAAACGATATTACGTGGGCGCACGTTTAATAATAATATGGCGGTTATTTTACGATGAGGACGTGTATGCACGGTTGATACGCCTTTTTAAATTTCACGGACCAGCCAATGCATACCGTTGGTAATCGATTATGATGATGACGAATGTAAATAACGATTTACTTTATTAATTGACCGCCCACCCCGTAGCAGTGAGACGGAATATCGCATAAATACATTATTATCGATGTAAACATGAAACTTCTAATAAAACACCATATGCGTTCGAAATATCCTCCCGGGTAAAAAAATCATTATTCCCTCTACACTGTTCGCTGGATAATAAATGTAAACAAATCATCTAAACGGCGACCGACAACGATTTACTTTTGATAAATAACTACCTATACAAAACAGTGCCTGCACAATGAATAATTATCGGTGGTATTACGACGATAATCGAATGATCTATACACATGGCACGTATTATACTTTAACTGCATTGGAATTAGATTAGTTCGCGCAATGTAAATATCATATAATATATATATATATATATAGTGGGGATTAACGCATTATTATTTGTTTTTCAGTTCAATTTCAAACGATGTATTCCATCGTATCATCATCATCATCATCATCATCCTTCGAATGCCTTTATCGATTTCGTTTTTAATTAGATAAGTCTACAAACACCGGTCTTCATAATTATAACATATTACGTTGATGCGAGTATTAAGTCCGTCCGGGGTCGCGCACAATCCGTCCGTGTTTTGATTCGTGTTTTGATTTCTACACAGGAACCTAACCTGCCGACGATATTCGATTAGGAATAATTATTGTTCGGACGTCACGCGGAGTGAGTAGATCTTCCTACACGTACTACAACAGTCGACACCAACACACGAAACGGCTCGAATCGAATGTAATTAAAAATGTTTAATATTCCACCGCCGACGGACAACGGCGGTACAATAGTACGCGGTAAATGGATTATACGCATCGATACCGTTCCTTTCCGGATATTTTATTATTCCGACGAGTAGCGCAGATCACTTGAACGATTTGTTCGAAATGCAACCGAAATGCAGACCGCCTTGGAAACGTTTGTGACCGAAAACGTTGTCGAAAATAATACACGAAAAAACACACGGGTCGCGACTGACAGTCTGGCTGCCGCGGTCATGGCACAGCCAACGTGCAGCCAACTCACTGCCCGCTCTGAATCATTTATATTCGGTTTCGGTTCCAAAGCGTTTTATTTATTCATTATTATTTCATTTTACACTGCGCTTGGCACGTATCGGTGAATCGTTGATCGCGTGATTCCAATTTCGGCCGTGACAGTTGTAAAATATTCGTGCTCAATGTTCCTCGAACCAACGGAACGTTGTAATGAATCCATCAATTCGATTCTAGTCGAGAGCGACGCGTGCTGTAAACGATAGCGCGTGGTGCATCCGACCGTGCACGTACTCTTGCATGTGCAACGATGCAGCGGGCGACGTGTTATGTAAACCACACTGCAGAGCGTAGCTTGTGGTGCACAAGGCGGTCACCGCAACGTCTTAAAATTGTTGGCAAGACGTTTGGTATACGGGACGGTACTGTGCAGTACCCATCACCACGTCGATATCAACGATCGCAGGACGGAGGTCGTTATTTTTTTCAAAAAATATAATTTGTAAAAAAATCTCAGAAGGACGATGTCTCAACCGATATAAGAATGTTTTATTTTATATTGTTCGCCCGTGCAAATACTTCGGGCATTATTTATTTCCGATATGATTGTAACATGCTTTTACGACAAGAATACGAGGATTTGACGACGGGACCGTGCGGTATAGCGCTGCTACTGGCAAACGACGTACACCCACTCGGTATTTATTTATATGCATGTATATGTGTAGCATTTTCGTTGCCAGACAATATTTTATATATATTTTATCGTACGTGTATGCGCACGTTTAATATAACCGTGCAAAATAGATTGCAGTCGGTTTAATCGTAACGTTTTTATGAAACGATCATATTGCACGTGTATGCGTTTAGTCGCAACACATGTTTACTGTATTATTATGATGCCGAGTGTCACGCGAGAAAACATTAAAATACCACCGCGAGAAACGGTTTCACTGTAAATGTATAGGGAAAAAATCTGCAGCGGACGTATAAGGAATAAATTAACGTATCAACAGTAGCACGAGTTTTCGAAGCATATAATATAGTTAAACTGCAGTACGCAAAACATACGAACAAAACATTCCGTTCCATTGATCGCATAGTAGACGATGTATATTTATTCGAACGGGTTTCAATACGTTTTACTGCTCGCTCATTAAAAATGTATACAAATTAAACATCAATACGCAGTTTTATGGTATAACGTATGTAATAGTTCCCTCTTTCTCTTTTGGGCGCGAAATAGTAGGTGTTTTTTGTTTAACAATTTGTTTGTCTATTACTGTTGGGAAAAATACGACGTCCGCCTTGCGCCGTACACACCGCGACGTATGCGACGAAAAAAAAAATAAAAAATAAAATAGTGGAAAAAAAAATCAGGATGAAAAAAAGAGGGCGAAGAAAAAAAATAAATAAAATTCTATAGTTCATTAATCGGCGGCTCGCATTAATCGGAACCTATAAAATTGGCCATAAACATTTCTCGACTGACTGTGTTCCACGTATAATAAGCCCTTCTATAATTGTATATAGACACCCATTAAACCGGACGTTATTTTAAATGCTCCAGACGTTTAACGATTGTTTTAAATACACTTGGCACAATCGTAGGCCGGACCAAAAAGATGCACGGAGTTGTACCGCCCAGTTCGATAATATTTTCGCACAGTAAAATTACATAATTATACGTATCACATGTGTACGTATCAATCCGAACATTAAAACTATATGAAACGAAAATTACCATAGCAAATTATTATCATTGCCTTGAAAAACTATGAGTTTTCCTCGTACACTTTTTATTCTTTATTCTCGAAATAACAAAATGTACGCATAAAATATTATCAGCCTATAAACATTGCAGAATATGTACTCAATGACTAAACTATATATAATTTGTTTTTCCAACTTGTACATAAACTATTAAATATACTAAATATATACTATTGAACACTACAGTTAAATCGGTTATTATAAAAATTTATTAAATCATTTTTTTTAAAAATAAAAATTTAAATTTTTTAGTCGAAATCCATATTGGTTCAATTGTATCAAAAAAAAAAAAAATTATTTGATATGAAATCAAAACGCAACCAACAACTTACGCATAAAGGATATTACTCGGTCGACGGTCGCATTTTATCGATCCACGATACTTGTGCACCTCATATGCGAGGTAAACCGTAAATTCAATACTATAGATTTCATGAATATCGATTAGACGAGGGGCAAGACCGAGTACTTGATAAAATAATACAAGCAAGTAGTTTAAAAAATATTATGATACGATTAATAAGTATAAAAAAAATCATTTGGATCGTAACCACGGTATACGTGTATGTATATTGCCATACATATATGGCTCATATGTATTTACCGCTGGGCGGACTTTTATAGGTGCTATGCCGAGAAGAACAGCACCGGACATCGTTTTCAAAGAACAGTCACCAACAACAAGAACAATCTAATACCGTACACCTTGTACACGGTCATATTGTGTCAATAATAATGTGTTCTGTTTTGTTTAACAGGTTTATTTTCACGCATCTGTTGATCGTTCTATACGTACGCGCAATAAATTGTAAAACGGAAAACGAACACCGGGACAAATGCATAAAATAAAAACCCTCCGGGCATAGGTTTTATTAATCGGCTCGTATCAATCGGAACGCATAAAACCCGTCCATAAACATATCGTTCTCGGTAACCGTTTTCCGCGTGTGCGTTGTATACACGCGCGCACGACTCGCATCTGCGCTCGGCGCGCGTTCAACATACATCCGTATTGGAACGGAGAAAGAAACTGCGGGGTGCAGCTTCCGCGGTCCCATTCGTTTCGCACAATCATGCCAAGTCGTCGCACGACTCGATCGAGACCTGAAATTCGCAATCAGGGGCATATTTAGAATTACTTCTGGGGGGGGGGGGGGGGGCAAATTTTTTCAGATTCAACATTTACAAGTAAAATCTTTCGGTAACATTAAAATCAGGAGAATCATTAGTATTTGTGGTATTTTTATTCTTAATCTATTGCCGGATCCGCTTAGAACCGACTTTTGTATAATTTTTTTTTTAACACCTGTCTCTGTGTTTGAATGTTACGTTTGTTTTATTTGATTTTTCACCAAGTATGGACCCGACGACAAAAAGCCCGATTCAATATTTACAGCCGCGCGTAATTTTATTTCGTTTTAAAATGATCCACATTAAAAAAATTTGAAATGCGTATCTCATATATAATAAATTTCTTGAATACGGATTCGGGGGGGGGGGGCGATCGCCCCTTCGCTCCCCCCTAAAATACGCCCATGTACGCAGTACGCATTTTAAACGTCTGTGTAATCTGAAGCCGGATAACACAAGCCTACTTAACTTCTGGAAATCGATTTAAACTTAATCATGGAAATCAATTATGTGATTTTTGTCTGCATTCAGTGCGAACCAGTTGTACGACATTTGTTTGAGGAAACAACCTTTTTTTGTGATTCCAACGAGTAAGATTTTGTGCACGCTTTCAAATCTCATAACGCGCACCTTACTTTTAGTACTACACAAAGTGTTCCGTTATGCACACAATCAAAGTTCTGATTTCGGAGTTGTTAATCGACCGAGGTAGGTTAGGACTCGTAAAACTACCGCGTATGTTCTGTATTTCGACAGCTGTTATCGGTGAAATTCAATTTTTTTACCGGTGTACCTAAGCGCAATTAATATTAATAATTATTTATAATTAGCCGATGTCATCTGTAAATATTGATTTTTCGATATAAACGCTTAGGAGGACTCGTATAGCTTCTTACAGTCCATTGATTTACTTGTCGGGTTGATTTTATTCTTGTCAATATTCCATGGTTTAATAGACATGGAAATTATAAATATATTAATAGCTTTTAATGTTCATTTTGGGGTTATATGTGTATATTTATTTTACCACACTAGTGCAGATTAATAATTTATTATAAATAACTTTTATCATAAACAACACTAATATATGTATTGTAATAAAACGTAAATACTCACATAAATTACTAAAAATAGTACAAGTAAAAAAATGATTTGCTCTATATTTTGTTTCTTTTATCAACATCAAAAACGTTAACCTGCCTTATGAGAATTCGAATAAATATTTAAGCGTAAACTCGCACGTATTGTAGTTTTTATTATCAAAGCTATAGGACAATGGGTTGAAGAAAATTTGTTAAAAGTCATTGAAATAATAAATAATCGTACCACATCTGACGGGTTATTTTTCATTTTTATGAACCTTAGAATAGAATCGTCCAGCGCAGAAAATTAGACAAGAGAAATGGCTGTAATTCAAATAATGTGTTTGCTTAACCCCATTACAGTTGTTTGGAATGATGCGCAGCGCATAGAACAGAGTGTCAATAGAAATATAATAAATATAATAGAATGTTGACAAAAAAGTCGAGGCAGAAATCACCATGACTCCGGTAGTATTATAATAGCCGGAGGAGCAGTTATTATGAATACGGCAGACGATCATCCATCAAAAGTCAATAAATAGTCTTTATTATATATACACACGGTTTAGCACAACAGATATACATTTGTACAACTGTACGTGTTACTCTAAAAAGTGGTTATATTAAAAAGAAAACTTTGGTTTAAATTAGAGCTCTTAATACACGTGAATTCACGGAATTCACGTGTCACGTGTCACGTGTAAAATTCAAAATAAAAACGTATATCCTAAACTTAATACTGTACTATTAATATTTTATTAAAACTTCAAGTGTATAACATAAAATTACTAATTTTACCATTGTAAAAATGGATATATATTTTGGATAAACATGTATTTCACGTGTACACGTGAATTCCGTGACACGTGTTTTAAGAGCTCTAGTTTAAATACACGTTAGAAGATTATATAAAACTGATAGATGTTATGACTACATCACTGAAATATTTAGTTCGATTAATGTATTGATTAATTTAAAATATTATTCGCTTACCGTTTTTTTCGACACATCAAAAATATGAGATTCCAACAAATTTTTGCTCTTGTACTCGTATTATAGTTTTTATACACATTCAACATTTACTTTTTATAATACTTGTATAATACTATTTATATAATAATTTTAAATAATAAATATTTGTTAAATATGAGCGTTTACAAACGGGATGCTTAAACGTAACTCCGTAGCAGGATTAAAGGGGTATAAAAAGGTAGGGGTACTCTAATCCATGTATAATTTTCTCAGAGTTCCATATAGTGACTACCCAAACAATACTAGATAATTAATTATAAATAGCTATATATATATATATATATATATATGTTGTTGGTAAACAATTTCCTCCACTATTCAACTGTTGATTTGCTGCAAAAATGTATAAACTTGTAAATTACTAACTTATTGTTTTAAATAACAAATTGTAAATTTATTTTAATAAAATATTTTTATTTTTTTTTAAAAAAAAAAACGTATTTATAAGTATATATTACTATATAATCTATAATTTATATTTAATATTAGTTATTTTTGTTTGTTGAATACTGTTTAATACCTAGTGACATCAACTAAATCGCAAAAAGAAATTTTTCAACTGTTTTAATGTGTATGATTATTTTTAACAAACAGTTGAGCGTTTCAGTAAACTTTTCGGGGAAATGTTAAAGGGGACGCTTTATAAAATCTGAGAGAGGTAGAGGGACTGAATCCCCTTGCGTTCCCCTCCTACTTTAAGAACTGCTCCGTAGTACAATTATGATTCAAAAATTCTCGAAAGTATCTCATTCAAATCTCACATTTTATTTCACAAGAGTTTTTATCGCCACGATGCATTCGTTATAAATGATATTGTACGTCTAATAATAATGTAATGCGTGCAGCTCGAGGCTCGTAAAGTCCTAATAGATGGCCCGACGCCAAGTGTTAACGGCTCATTAACAATTAGTTATTTTTCGAATTCTTTATTTACGGCTCTGTTTACGTATCAAAACGCTATCAATTCACTACACGAAAACACTGTACGCTGAATAATCATGTACGGGGTAAGATTAGTTTTTACGGACGGAAACAGTTGGCTTCTGTTTCATCGCAGACACCCCTATTAAATTCCCTTCTGTCGACCATTATAACATAACATACATACGATATGGTTAGGGGTAGTGCAGATCTTAATGACCAAACGTAGTCAAAATATAAATGTATAAATGTAAGAATTTTTGACTATCCTTGACATTGGCTTTACATTTGTCGCACGTTACAAATGCAAACGTTCTTGTAATGTACAAATAAAACGCCAGCTCGTCGCATCACATAATTTCTAACACTAAAATGTATATAATAGTAAAATTTATATACATATTGTCTGCGCTGAATAATACAAAACTGTACTACGAATTTTTTTAAGTACTTATTTTTAAATTATCGACTCGTTTATTAACAATTTGTTTTTACGACACTGTCAAATTAAAGTATATAGTGGATTTAAAAGAAAACACATTCATGATCATTAAAAATGCATTACGTGTTCATAATAATGAACTACAAAGTATAATAACAGATTATTTTACTGTAAATATTCATTTGAATATATAAATTAATTAATACTTTTAATAATGCTATATCCATATCAATATAATATTTACATATTATTTTTTTCAAAAACAAATAACAGCTTGAGGTGTTTAAGATAACTTATGAAACTACGATCGAAATAACTTTTACGCCTTATAATATTAAAAACTACATGCTATAAAAGTATTTACCTTTATTTACTGGACAAATAGTTAATATAATATATTATAATGCAATTTAATTTAAGCAGATTTATTTAATAATAAAATAGTGAAAAAAAAATTAAACACATCATCCATGTATAGAATAATACACTAAATGTATTAATTGTAATCATTTAAATTTATTTTTAGGTAAATTTATTGTATATATCATTAATAATTATACTAATAATAATACAACCAACGTATTTCAAAAGAATAAAATAATATTTAATATGTATAAGAATAAATTATTTTTATAATCATCAAATCTATAACAGTTTTAAAATGGCTGATGACATATTTTGCACATTTAATAAAAATAAAAAAAATTGTTATGCAGTGTGAAATATTTTTTCAACACATGTGAGACGTATTATATATAGACGTTATATCGTATAAAATGTGTACATGTATATTAACATCATCAATCTAACCACATTGTGCACGGGGTATGTAAGTACGTCCGGGAGCATATTGTGTACATCTGGTCACCATTTAAGCACGTTCAAGTAAAAGGGATGAATAAATAGAAGAATAAGAGGGAAAAAATAAATACGAAGAAATATTATCAAGAAATAGGGTGGAAGGATCTTATGTATAGCACGTATAACACGAATCAATTTCATACGAACATATAGCATTATTTGTATTAATATTATAACTAAATTATGACCTGAAATATTGAAACACCGTAGGCAACCTACAGACATATTCTCAATAGCTTTACATTACATATTGTAAAAGGAAATTTAAAACTCGACATCGATTGTAAACACTGTTTGTAACCGTATTAGGTATTATTAAGTAATTACAAGAAAATATATTTTAATTCCCATAATTATAATATGCAATAAAACGTGTAATTAAAGCTTTGTATTTATACTGACATTTATAACATTATAAAATGTACGATTATATCGTATATAATATATATTATAATATCGATCAACTCATAGAAACATGAAAATTGAATATTATTTATTTTGGTTTGAATTACAGACAGTTCAATGTCATATTCAAGGTTTGCCGTTCGTGTATTATCTTAATAAAATTACCCATTATAAATTGTTAACGATTCATATTTTCATTGACTAAATAAAATGTATCGTTATTATTGCATAGAAAGAGTGTATAAATATCAACGTTTAATATGAAAATATGTTGAGCGTTTACTCAATATAATATACAGCTTATTATTACTGTTATAAAATGTATGTATAAAATTCGAGTTTGACCTGATTTCACAATATTTTAAAATCGCAGTAAAGTACACATCATATCATGTCAAAATTGATAGTGATTATAGTTTATGATGATTAAAAATATCGTTATGGGAGTGTCTAATAAATAACAATTATACCATGGTATATGATTTAAGTAATTGTTCGTTAATTTTGAAATTTAAAATTAATTAAGAAACATGTCCATCATAACCCGATGAACGTTTCAATGAAATAGTCATTTAATGAGAAATCATTTTAATCACATAGTGTACATAAATCCGTAAAGCCCTAGAAGAATGTTATAATAGCGCACCTAAATAGTAAATATATATTCATTTTTCAAGAATTCGATGATGCAAGTGGAAATATATGTTAATGAGTAATTATCATATTTAATTACAACATTATGTTTTCTTGTGCGGCTTGATTAACAAGTCAGACACAAAATAGGATCAGCATATATATTCGAAGAAGTCGACCGGTCTATTATTATTATTATTATCATTATTATCGTTATAACAATTATATTTCTTCTCTCGAATAGAATTGAAAACATATAATATTATGTACATGAACGTCTACACACATTACATGTATATTTACCTATACACACACACGTACATGGTTCCATCTAATGACGATTGTCCGGGTCTTTTATAGTCCAATATACGCACGCATACTATTACAGAGGACAATAATGTAATGAATAAGTCACATACGTATCATTTACAAAACACAACATCCTTCGAACAATAATGATAATATTAAACAGAAAAAACATAGCTTTTCCATAGGAGACGGAACGGAAACGCATACACATGTTAATGTATATTTATATAATGTCAAAACACTTCAATTATCATTTATGCGTTGGCCGCGGGGGAGGAAGGCGGCCGTACACGTTATTCAAATTGACAGTCTACTTAATTCTAAGTGGTCAATTGTAAAAGACAAGGTTAATAATTTATTTTGTATATTTCGGTTTCCATTCTAATTTCAGAGGCGAGTGCATTTAAATACAAATAATATTCGTGCAGTTACGCACGATATTGTTGGAAAATTAAACACGTAGCCCATAGACACCTACATTATAATATTTGGAGCGAATTGAAATAAAATCAGGTAAAACCCAAAAAAAATCTTCAATAATTAATTAGTATTATCATTTTAATCAAATCTAATTCACATATGAATGTTAACAAATATTAAATATGGTATTTTAGCTTAAAACTTGTAAATACTTGTGCCACGTTTCTCTAAATACATTGTAAATCCAACACACTTTTAATAATATTGATTTTAACTATAAAACCATTTCCTCAGTGTCATTTGTGGAATAATCGTCAATTATGATATCTTTTTTGTCCTTTTCAAAAAAATCACCATTGTAAATACATCCATAATCGGCGTCTTTGAACAGTAACGGCGAGGGAGGCAACTAAATTCTTTAACCCTGACTAAACAAATGTTTGTATAGTACCGAAAGGATTTATTCCTCTTTCGACCCTATATACATCAATTTCTAACATAATACAACCATATAGTGGTTAGGTCCAAGGACACTTTTTAGTGTTACGTATTGTATCGAAAACAACTATACCATATTAAAATATAACACAGCTAAAATATTTCAACACATTGTATTAATTTAAGAATAGTAAAAAATAAGAATAGGTACGTACGGTGTAGTAAATAAAATGTGAACCATATTTTTAAATTTACATTTAGATTAAATACATCTATTCCTATATATTTTGTATATGTTATTAAAATAACACAATGCTGCTTATTTAAATGTTTACTTAGTATAAAAAATGTAATATTAAAAATTAAATATTAAAATAAAAAAAAAACAAAATAATTTATATTCCTCTAGTTCTTATTAAAATCGTTTTTTTAATCAGGCAATCTTTTACAGTATGATCAATAAGCTTAACTAATGTAATACTAAAAAAACAAAAATAACAGAGGAAAGAAGCCTGCCGGTGGAGAAACTTTGTGTACATAATAAGGTAGTTTCTATAGTTATATTTAAATACGCAATAATAACAATATAAAAAAAAAATATTATAAAGATCCAGATTTAATTTGGTGTTACATAAACCGTTTACAAGCTATTACACGATGTTAAGATTATTCCATGATTATTATGGTAGACTATTTATCACTCATTAAAGCTACATTTGGTACTAAGTGACAAATCACAAGGCCGTGATAACAGGTGATTTTAAACTAGTTTAATTGTTTGTTTACAAGGAAATTAGTCCGAGTTAGAATAAGAAATTAAAATTTACGACGATGAAAATATTATCTTGGATCGTTGTGTATATTGTCGTCGTTAACGGTATAATGGCGAACCAGCACTGGTCGAGTAAGAGTTTTATTGTATATTGTTATACGAATATCTATACGAATAGCTAATCTATAGTTTTATCTATACACCTATTAATCATTTATTAATTTTAATTTATATTAATCCAATATTACTAGATAAGTTAACAATTTCAAATCGAATAAAAGCAATCGAACAAAAATTGAAGGATTTCGAAAATTTTGCAATTTTGTCTGAAAAACGTGGAAGAAAAATTATCGTCATAAGACGATAAACATAACGTATAAACATCTAATATACAAAAGTTTTTCGAATTAATCAACTGGAAAATATTAATAATGTATTAATTATTCTGACGCATTATACATTGTACTACGTATTTAATAATTAATTTGATACTTAACACGTAGATTTATGAAAAATATTAAGCGTGTATAATTTAAAGACACCAAACTGTTTTGCAAAATGTTGACAGTGTAAACCGTACATGAAATACTGGTACAGTAAACTATATTAAACAATGTCAAACCACCTGCAGTGTATAGCACGTGATAATTGAAGAACGATTCTTCTGCGAGTGTCAACCTTTAACCTTTATTATTATAACTTAAGATTTATTTTATCTTACGTTTTACTTTTATAGGTGTATATTTTTTATCGGAAATATACCATGTCTTAACCATGTTATGTTATGTGTGCCTAGTATTATAAAAACAGTGTTATCTCATTACGAGTATGAGATATATCTTACCCTATGGGGGAAAAAAATATAATATTTGTTCATCGAATTCTTGAAGAATATATAGATAGATATGTATATAACATAATAAAACGTACATACCTTTATACATATAAGATGTATAATAACTAATTTAAATAAAATTGAGCTTAAAAATTAATATTTTAGTTAAAAGGATTACAGTTTGATACAAATATAACTAATATGCTTACAACATTATTGTTGTATACATTCAATTACGTATATAACTACTGTTTCCTTTAATTTAACGAGATTTAGTTTAATAATAGTTGGATCGAAATTGTAACACATCTATATGTGTAGTAATTCACATGATTTTCAATAAACTTAAAAGTGGAAGAATATGAGAATATTCCCAAGATAATTTTTAATATTCTATTTTGTTAATTTTCGCCGATTGATGAAAGATATATACACTATGAGTGATATTATTACAGTAAATAATGTAAAAAAAAATATGAAACGATTTAATTTTGTTACTATAAACAATATTTTACAGAAATATATAATTTTTCGTGACTTAACAATATATTATGTATACACGTTGCAATTTCAATATCAAAATATTGTGACGTGGATTTCAGCTATGCATTGTCCGACATCATATAGACGATGACGGGGACAGATAATAATTTTGAGTATAAGTAAAAATAATTCGTCTGGGTACCTATTTTCTTTTCAATTATATATGATATATATATATATATTGTTTTCTACCGAATGAACGTATAAATAAGATTAAATTGACTTATTATAAACAAATAATCAATCACGCATCGTATTAACGAAATGAGCTACTTGTCTTCACAATGAATAACATTCCAGTAGCACGGATATACAGAATAGGTACATTGTACACTATTGATTAGCTGAAAATGAAAACTGAAATAAAAATGCTGGAAAAAAAGTCGTGGGAACAACATGCACTCCGGCGAGCACTAGAAGAAAACTTTTTTCGTGTAGGCGAAATCAGTAATCGATTTATTGGCGTTTAAATATGATTTAAGGCGCGGCAAATTTTAAGTATCCCACCGGGCGATAAAACACCGAAGGTACACCTTGTACACACGGATTATTTATAAAAACGACTACAACAGTAAATTCAATATTGGTCGTTATTGAACTCTACGCTTGCGTTTTCCGGTACGAACTTTTTACCTCAACACGCCTCCGGCTCAACGTGTTAAACCGTCGACTACGCGCGTCTGAGGAGCGATAAATCGTAAAAAAAAAACGACGTCCGACGCTATCTAGGACACTAGCGGCGCGTACCGTGTCATGACTTACCGGGCCTATAAACACACACAGCGTATTCGGTACGAAAACAACGTGTAACATTAGACAATGTTTCGACTGCGAACGTACGAACATCCCTCTGTAACGCGAACGGTGTGAGGAAAAAATGAAAAAAAAAAAAAAAAAAAACATTATTGAACTTACCACCGAGTTGTGCTCAGCCGTTTTGCCAGTGGCCACCGCACGAACCGGATTCTGCTTGACGCGGCCAATTTTGAACGGGTCCGACGAAGGCGGAAACAAGTTGGACGGACAGAGAGAGAGAGAGAGAGAGAGAATCGGCGAGATCGGACGGAACGAACGAGTCGCGTAGGGGTGGTGTCGTCGGCGGGGGAGTGAACGGGATTCGAAGGGGCGAAAAACAAAACTTTAAGGTTTGTCGGCGCGGACGGGAGAGCGGAACGTGTGCGCGCGTGCGCGCGCGGTAATCGAAGTTGTCGGCGGCGCGGACGGCGATCGCGGGAGAGCACACACACACCGTTTTGCGGCGACGGTATACGATCGGCGGCGGCGGTCGCGACGATGCGTCTGGTCCGCCGTGCCGTCACCCACCCGGCCGGCGGACGGCAACTCGGCGGCGGCGGCGGCGCGCGAAAGGGGGCCCAGCCCGGCGGTGGCCAATGGCGCGACCGCCGGTACCCCGACCACGCCTCCCACCACCGACCCGGCCACCGCTCGGCAGCGCGTATTGTCGCGCGTGTGCTCGGCGGACGGAGGCAACAACGCGGCGCGACAACACCCCGTCGCGGCATACAGAACGTTCGCCGCAGCCGCAGCACGTGAGTTCGCTTTTCTTATAAGGGAGGATCGCAGTTTTTTTTCGATCAACGTGGGGTATAACATTTTTTTTTTTTTTTTAAGAACCGCACGGATCGTGGGTTTCGTCAGTGTTTACTGCAAACGAAAATTCTGTCTCCGAAAAAAACTGATTAAATCAAGCAGTGGCAAATCCTGGGGGAGGGTTAAACCCCACCCCCAATTCAGGAAAAATATATATTAAAAATCAATAATTTTATGAATTCGAAAAATTATTTATTTTTTTTTTAAAGTATAAGGAAAAGTATATAATTTACATTTTTTATTCATACAAGAAAATAGTAGTCTTAGATTTAAATTAATGTATCGTATTACTTACTATAGTCCGTATTATCATAATTCATTTTCAATCACTGTCTGCAATGTTATAAAAAATATCCCAAGAGAAAAATTTTTCAAAACCCCCCAAAAGAAAATCCTGGATCCGCCATTGAAATCAGCATACACGCCCGACGCGTCGACTGCGCTAAAAAATGTATAACAATTATTGTTTCTCGGCATTTTGGAACTATAGACGATTCGTATCTGTACACGAACGATCAGGTCTTCAGTTTCGATAAATTTTTTCAATTAAATTCAAACAATTAAAACATTAATATCAAGTAAAATAATAAGTAAAATTCAATACGTTGAAGGGATTCCTGCTGAGCGCGGAAAACTTTACGTCGTAGCGATACGTCACGAAAATGTTGTTGTTCGACTCGAAAAGGCTATCGCAAGATTTTTTGTTCAGCTCGAGGTGCGCTATTACGCATGTATCTAACGCACGAAAAAGCGCACGAGTGTAAACGTACCATACGATACACAACCATAGACATCCTTTAACGAATAATCCTATACACTTGCAAGATAATGAGAGGTTTTTTGTAGTAACATGCCTTCTGTAATTTGAAAATATTCAGTTTGCCCGCAAATGATTAAATTCTCGAAATTTCAGAAATCTGGTTGATTTACAAAATTTTAAAACAACTTTGACTTTAACAATTTTAAAATAATTATTAGTTACAGCCAAGACGTCTACAAAAAAGTAAATAATTTTATCTAGTTCAAAATATGAAATATTTTACTTCATATTGAAGGAAACTAATTATAAATCAAAACATCATTATTTAGTACATTTTAAATATATTATACAAACAATTTAATGACTAATGATCCATGATTCCAAATATCACGAGTTCAAAACGATAGCAACCAATAGGATAAATGTTTTTTACCTATTTAGGCTAAACCTAATTACCATTTCGAGCGTCCCATGTACCTTTCAAATGAATATGTAATGTTATTAAATATACATATATATCAAGTACATTTAGGTACCATGATAAATAAACGTATGGTCTCAATATTGTTGGTTATTTTTCAAAAAATAAAATAATTTAAATATTCAACGAAAATAAATCTTATAAACTAACATGTAATTAGTAATTTTTAACATAAACTATTAATTCGATTGGACACTGGAATTATCGAGTGAAATTTTCAAAGGAATCCAAAAGAGAAAGCTTTTCATGCAACACAGGGAGTGATAGGAAGACTAAGTCACCTTACGTCCCCTCTACCTCCTACAAGACCTGTCCGTTGTAAATAAAATATAATTCATATTACCAAGCGGAAAAAAATGAATTGTTTAACATAACAGGGTTTCAAAAATTGTACGACCTATTATATTCGTAGTGCAAGGAATTTTTTAAAAAAAATTTTGATTGGATATCTATTTTTAACATCATGGTTGGCTCGTAACAGACTAACGATAATATGATCATTATGCATTGAATGAAACCACACAATATTTTCGGTCATAGTATGTAAGTATATCGTATATATTTATACATTATACGCGAAAAAAAATGATGAGTCGATGAAAGTTAAATTCATCGAATACATGGGTCATCAAAATAAAAACCAGAGGAAATAGTTTGATTTCTGTTTTATTCTGAGAAAACGGTACTAACTGACTGTTAAAAATTAACTACTAACTCACTATTGAAAATATTTGTGTCGAGTATTGGTGTAGTGTAACCTGCACCCACGAGTTTATTTTTCCTTTAGATAAAAACTATAAGCAAAATGATAGCGATTAAATTTATATTTCTTAAAGTTGATCGGGAAAACAGTGGTTTTGCTGCAGCTGGAAGAGAGATGGTTTTCACTACAACGGAGGTTGGTTAAAATGAGAAATCCTGGTTACTTAAGGTTTTTTTTATTTATACGACGAATTAAAATAACATATGTACATAAACAGTAAATCGTTATTATTGTTATCAATCATTGATTAAAAATATTAAATTAATGTATGAAATATTTATCACATAATAAAATATACTAAGCACAGTTCTGCTATAATTGCCTCAAAAAAAATATATTTAAAATTTAATATTTACAATAATACATGATAAACTATGAAAATAAAAGAATTTAAAGAATTTTTGATCATGTGTGCTCAAGGTTTCGAGTAAATTATTTACACGTTTTATATAAAACCGTATAAAATTATGTTCATTATTTTGCTTTTCATTTTTCTCATCCAATAGAACCCATTGAATAGATGAAGATCTCATATAATATAAATATCAGCAAAAATAGTAAAATACAATTTAAAAACTAAAATATAATAATGAAATGATTATTTAAGCTGAAACTAATAAGTACTGTAACAAAGCTGAAGAAGATATTTGGAGGAGAAAAAAAGAGAAGCACATCCAACGAGATAGCAGGTCTGTAAAAAAAGAATAGATGGCCCCGTAAAATGTAGACAGTAGCAACAATAATACACGACAGTTTATATTTTGCCCGAGTATATTTACAGAAAGCATCAAGATTTACAAAAAAATTCGAATTAAAAATTGTTTATCCATGCTTCGAATAACAAATATTATTTTATTGATATTTATATTCACGCACACGCTATAGAAAAATAGTTTAGAATAGTATAATAGAATTTTGACATTTAAATGAGGACAAAAAGAAAAATACTAGTATTATAATATATATAAAAGTGTACTTAGTTTACTGGAACGTTGAAACATTGAGTTGGTTTTTTTTTTTTATAACAATAAACAGCCAAAATCATTAATGTACAGGACCTTAACACGTACAAGTCCTGACTAGTTATGGTACCTAATTGTACGTACAGGTGCTATATTGATTTTATTTATTTCTTTTAGCTTAGAAACAGGCCAGTATTTAGGGGGAGGCATGGATAGGCACATAGGGACCGTTATAATCAGCAGTGAAGGTCTGTTGTGTAGATTGAGACGACATATTAATATCATTTTGGTTATCAGTGGAATACGTAGTATTAGTAATTGGCGTTGAAATCGCACCGGAACCGGAGCGCGATGTAGGATCATTAAAATTATCAGAAGATAAGCTGTTGTTAATGGTCGAGTCATGCGACGTACTATTTTCCGTAGATACGAGATTATTATAATCGAAGGCCGAAGTATTTAATATCGGAGCGTTGTTTAAAATTTGTTGAAATTCAGGGGATTTAGGTGAGAGTGAGTTGGCTTTTGACTTACGTACATTTTTTTTTGAGATTACAGGTGTATAGCTGGGGTCAGACGCACGAATAGAAGGCAAAATAGATTTTACTTTGGAGCAAGTGATTTACCCGACCGCGAGTCACCGCCCGAAGACGACGACATATGAAGGTAATTAAAATACACTAATGAGATAGATACAATAAATATAAATAATAGCTGCGATTAGAGTAGATGGAGGAACCCAACCGAACACAACGACAGCTGAAACGCGAATGATAAATATAATATATATAATATAAAATATAATAAAATAATTTATATTAATAACTGTATTAATATTATTATAATCATTATTATTAAAAAAAATGTTAAAAGTTCATATAACACAATCACATTGATTACGCAGTTAACTATTCGTGTTCGAGAATAAACTGGCATACAAATTCTGTCCGACATGTTGGACTGCATGCAAGTTTGAGCATGCAAGAACTTGTATGCGTATTATCAGCGTTCACATTTGTTCAATTTAGTTCTTGCACGAGTAAAAATAAGCATGCGGGAAAAAGCATACAAAATATTGTCAAAATCTATGGATCGTGATTGTTCATTCACATCTAAAAACTTGATAGAAATCTTATCATCTTTTAAATTTGTTATAAATCTTCTGTTAATGAAAAATATTTTTGCATTTACCACGCCTTTATCAAAATACCTTTAATCATCATCTATTGACTTTATTCGGGCACTATGTATTGTTGATTAAACTACTAAAAAAATAAAAATATTAGAACAGTTCAGTGTGCACATGATTTATTGATGGAAACTAAACAATTCGCTATAAGCAAAGGCCTTACTGAAATAGATTTTCCTCAAGAACGAGTTTGACGCAAAAAAAAGGATGCCAGGTGAAAATACATCCGATCATTGTGTTACAAAACCAGATGATAACGGTTTAGATCTATACAATAGGTAGGTATACGTAAAACATATTATTTTAAATTTTCTTGTACTTTATTTAAAGCATTTAAAGTCAAACAATATTTTAATTACATTAAAATTTACATCCACCGTAGTTTTCTTGTTTTGGTCACTAATTTATTTAGGACATCATCAGGGTTAATCATTATATCACTATGTATATACATCATTGCCAAACCATTATTTTCTAACCAACATTTTCACATGTGATGTTTGGTAAATATGTTTTCAAACCTTTTTTTTTTTTTTTTTGGTTGTCATATTATGCAAGAGTGGGCTATGTTCGTCGATTCACTGGCCTGCCTCCATCCGATTAAGATTCCGTGGCATTTTAACACGCGGTCCAGTGGCCGTTGTTTATTATTGGGATTTTGTGATGCATCACAGCGCGTAATACCACTGTTATCTACCACCGCGACAGTGGCGGCTCGTGTGTATGTGCACAAGTGCACGTGCACTACCTACCTAAACCCAAGAAAAATTGAAAACATACATCATAATAACACAACTAAGTACCTGTGATGTAATAAGGATTATTGGTTCTCGTCTAATATGCTACCTACCCATAAAATGGTATCTACCAAAACACTGTATGCGTGTAGTATGCTACCTACCATAGTTATTTTTATTTTATTTCAGTTTATTACAGGAAAGTACATTTGAGTCATTAAGATAAATAACATATTATAGCAGTTGTACAAAACTATATCTTAATAGCCATTATGATATCTGATCCACCAAGACTCATGATAACTTACTGTTAGATATATTATTTTAGTCTATATAGTATCTGTGTTGTGTTCCTGTAAGTATCCTATTCGTTGCGAGTTTTACTTTTTATTATAAAATGAATAAATCAATGCGCTATTTGTACGGGCATATAATATGTAATGAGAAAACATGTGTTAAATATCTTCAAGAGAGAAACTTGCTCCCAGAACTTGGTAGTTGTTCCAAATTAAAAGTTGGTGTTATTTGTGGAGGTACGTTGAAAGAATATCAAAAAAATAATCGTAAAAGAAACTCAAATAGTGATTTATTAAAAACTACTTATTTACGATGTCAAAAAAAAGGTTGTCAAACTTATCACTCTTTAAGAAAAAAAAATCCTTTTTTTACATATTACGATAAAAATGGTAAAAGTAATAGTGGTTTAGCGTTAAATGAAATTGTTGAATTAGTATGATATTGGGTGTATCAAATACCAGTTTCAATGACCGAAAAATTTACAATAAAAACTCGTAATACAATTGTAGATTGGAATAATTTATGTAGAGATGTAGCAGTTGCAATGTTTGATAAACGTAAGAAAATGGATAGTCCAGGGAAAATTGTTCAAATTGACGAGTCACTATTTCAAGGCAAGCATAAATATAATAGAGGACGATTGAGAAATGGAGATATAATTTCAAATGTAGATGACAATGTATCAAGTGATGCTGACGATATTGACGATGATTATTCGACTCAAAGAAATTATGGTACTCGCATTCAAGGTCCATGAATTTTTGGTATGTGTTGTAAAAATGTTGATGGGGTTAAAGAACGAAGATTTTTTAAAGTGGAAAAAAGAGATAAAGCAACTTTATTACCAATAATACAAAATGAAATAGAGCTAGGATCAATTATTTATTCAGATCAATGGCGAGCATATAGTACCTTAAAAGATATAGGTTATCATCACGAAACCGTCAATCATTCCGAGTTTTTTGTTGATCCTACAACGGGCGCCCAAACACAAACAATCGAGTGTATATGGAGACATGTTAAAACTAAATACGGAATTAAAACCCGAGGAGCGACAGATTTGTTAGACCGACAATTAATAGAAGAATGGTGGAGGTCCGTTAATACCCAACACGATTTATTAGAAGTTTTCTGGAATGATATAAAAATAGTATATGATGTATAATAATGTATAATGACGAATTGAAATATTATAAAAAAATAGTATATAATGTATAATAATATATAATGACGTATTGAAATATTATGAAGTACTTGACAACGGTAAATTAATAAATTATTTAGTAATAAATTGTTGTTAATTTGTTATTATTTTATGAAATTACTCATACAGGTGAAACACAAAAATGTATTTAATAATAAAAAAAAAAACAAATACCAATTCAAATAAATTGAAATTTAATTTATAAATTTAAAGTAATAAAAATTTAAATAAATATAGAAAGGAAAAAAATTGATTTAAGTAATGGAAAAATATTATTTACATAACAGAGAATACTTAATTATTTTAAGTTTTAAACTTAATGGATTAAATATAAAAAAATGTGTTCGAAACTTAAAAACATAAATTTAATCGATTTTATTACAATTACAGTAGTTATTCAAAATAAAAACGACATACCATTATTCCTGGGAATAAGTAGATAAGTGATTGTCGCTCATAAGTTTGTTTCATTCCTAGATTTTGGCTGTTTACTCTAATAAAAAAAAAACAAATATTATATTTCAATAATTAATTACACTTTAATAATTAAATAAAAATAAATAATAATTTATTTTTTTATTTTATTAGTATTAATATATACAATGAGCAGGAATTATAAAAAAATATAATTTGTAAGAGTGACAATATTTAATAAACGTAAATAGAATAAGACAAGTAATATTAGGCATAGATTATCTGTCTCATCATTGCACCCGTTGCAGTATGCCACCAAAAAAATTATTTAAATTTAAATGTTTTTTATTTACAACAATTCATCTTAAAACTTTAACCGATTGAATACTGAGCTCTTTTAAAGTTGTAATAGTTTTTATAAACTTTCAATTAAGTTTCAAAATGATTAGGTTATAGGACATGTTAGAATATAACCATGTACAAATATAACAATTTATTGATATTTGAAATATTGATTAAACATCAAAAATTGTATCTTATAAAAATAAATAATATTTATAAATATTTCTCAATTGTGATATAAGAAGTACGTTAGAAAAGGCTAAGTTTTTTTTATTTATTTTATATTAATATTAATACTCATATACTCTTGGCAGAAATGATAAAAAAAATGTAATTTGTATGAATGAAATGATTTAACAAACATAAATAGAACACTATTTTATACAATTTTAAAAAGGCCTATGAGATGGGAAATCTGACCCCTACATCCCCCCTTGTATACGCCTCTGAATAGTTAGAATAATTTTAAGTATGTTCTTCAATTTTGAATATTAAAAACAAAATGAAACAGAGAACATAAATATGAATAAATAATTTTGACATGTCAAGAATCATTTGATGATTCAAAAGCAAATAAAATATATAACCATGAACTTTATGAACATAACGGGAATGATGAAAAAATTGAACTGAAAAAGGATGTTTTAAATTTGAATATACAGTCTGATGATTAGGGGGATATTAATTTAGGTCCAAAATAACCTAAATTTCAAGTAAATAAAAAATACTTAAATAATAAATTATTTATAGTTTAAATAAAACAAAAAATAATTTGATTCTTGATCAATAACATAATTCATTAAATAGTTTTAATATATTGTGTTACATTATTTTCTTTTACAAAGAATATACTGAAGAATTTATATTTTTTAGATATTTCCATTAACAACATTTTGAACTCAGAATAGAAGTATTAATGCTAAATACTACAGTGAATTTAAATGGCTAGAATATATTAGATCTTGTAATACTATTTTTTGCTTTAAATGTATTTATTCTTTGCAGAAAATTTAATAAAAACTAGATATAATATTGGAAAAAGTTATTTTTTTTTTACTTGAGTACTTATTTATATAAATTAAAAATAATTATTTCTTATAAATTATAAATCATATAATTTTTTAGTGTTCAATCTAGAATAAGAGACTTACACCCTGAAGCAGTTTTCATTAATCGTAAGGCTTTTAAATTGAATTTGGTTACAACATTTACTTGTAGAACCGTAAGATTAGGTTAAGATTTAAATCTAACACTCTTGTTGTGCATGGGAGAGAAGCATACCAAGCATGGTATTGTGAAGGAATTACATTTTTTTTTGCATAACTTTTGCAAATCATTGTGTTCGCTATTGATATTGATAACATACTTGTATAAGCTTTTTTAAGTTGATCAGTTTCTTTAGGAATAAACCTGGTTCGCGCAGTTGACCTTCTTTTTACTAATTTTATATTTATTTTACAAAACTCATCAGTATAATCATAACGATAAAGCAAATGATTTGTATTATCTTTGTCGTATCTTAAAGTTTTTATTTTTAGCCAGCTGACTTTTTTTACCACTTGTGTTAATACTAGTATTTTGCAAATATGCATTTGATAATGCTGCTAAATCATAAAATTCATTATATTCAATTTCAATTACTTCATAAGGCTGAGCATTACTCCGATGATGAGAAGAGCGAGCATACTTGAAGATGTTTAACCAAACATTTACTGTGTATACTCTAGTGTATTTTTTAGCTTTTTTAATAGAGCTATGCATTGAATCACATTCCATCATAGAATGACCCAATTCTAAAAATTTTTGTTCAATAACTTGATTACTGGTTTGAACTGTCAACATAAGAATTGCTGCAACATTTTTGTTTTTATTCTGGCCACCACAAGTATCAGAAAAAAAGAGATAAACCAGTTACATTTATATCAAGTGTATTTATGTAACGGTACTAACATGAACCAATTTCATTGCTTCCTCTTTTCCTGTGTACCTCTGTCCAAACATAACAGTATGCTTTATTAGGCAATGCCTCTTCACATACTGTAAAATTGTAACAGCAAAGTTTATGACTACAGTACATTGGAGATACATCACTTGAAGGAATCTGAAGAACACTTTGCAAATCATAAGTAACTATCACAAAATTTGAATTAGTTGAAGCTTTTTCTTTATCAAGAGAATTGTTCAAGTTTGCTGATTTTTCTCATTCTTTATAACTTTCATAAATCAATTTCAAAATTTTTTTTTCATTTTCATTAGCCTCATTGTATTTAGTACAAAGAGAACATTGATCCTTTTTTGGTTTATAAAATGAAAGATTGTACTCTTGAAAAAACACTCAATTGTATGTTGTTAAACTTGGTGGTTTGATTTATGGTGTATATGGATTGTAGTAGTTTTCTAACGTTTTATAAAGCTCGTGCATTATAGAAATTGATAAACGGCTGTCAAGATAATGCCTTTTAGACTTTTTTCGGACATAATGTGATTCTTTAGTAGGTTCAACATTGGTTGTTTGAGGAATATCATCATAAACCACTAAAAGAAAAAATCAATTACACTTTCAGAATATTATTACAACTATTATTTAACATAATATTATTATTATTCAAGCTTTAATTTTACCTTGATCGATATTATCAGGTTCATTAACTACATGCTCTGAATAAACAGTATTATTTATCAATGGCACTTGCTCAACTGGTTGTAGTGTATGATATGATAATTCTGAGTTTTCATTTTCAGAGTCTGTATTTTCCTAAAATATAAATTTAAATTAACAGTTGTAACAAAAATTAAGTTTTGAACTATGTTAGGATTTATTTTATATATAATAAGTAAAATTGAATATTATAATTTAACTATATTATTATACATCATAGTTTAATACTATGAATATACCTCATAACCAATTATTGTCAAATGTACAAAAATTGGTATAATAATTTGTAAAATCTGTATAACTCAACAATGCACAACAATAAAACTACAAGTAGGTTGTCTAATCCAACCATTAAATTAATAATGATCTTTAATTTTTATTCATAATAAATAAAACATTATTTATTAGGTATTCATCTGTGTTTTTAACTATTAATAATTATACAAAAATGATAAGTTGGTGTGAGATATACTAAGCTATTAAAATAATAATATTAGTTACCTGTGTTTGGCATGGAATATAATCACAGTCTACATCAGAGTCATCAAAATCATTTGAACTCTATTATTACAATAATAAATAATTAAATTCAAACTATTAATTCTACGTATTTTAAGTAAATGTATTGTATTTTATATAATAAATACGTGTAGTATGCTTCAGCAGCAATAAAATTATAATAATATGTTTTAAAATAAATACTTACTGATTCTGAATTAGTTAAGTTCGAATTGACACCAGTGGAAGTCGAAGCTAATGAGATAATATTATTAATTTTACTAAATCGACTCATTTTGGCACTATAAAATAGTGATCACGCTTAAATAATAGTTAACTTACAACATTAACATAACAAACATATTTTAAAGTTAAATAATTTAACTAATAATTCTTATCAAAATAATATTCTAATGTTAGTGGGAAATATTAATATTAGTACCTATTTATAAATATTTATAATCAATGATAAAATCTAATTTATTTAATTGTAACCACGGTCTTAGAAGATAATATTATTATCTTGACTGTAACCATTCAATAATGATTAAAAATGGACATAATTAATTTTGCATATTAGTTTAACTATATTCTATAAATATACAGCAACTCGTGCATAACGTATTAAGTCTACGTGTGGACTTAGTGTCTTCTGCGTATTAAGGAAACTATCGAATGGACATTTTCAACTGTTTATTAATCATTATTAAATAATAATGGGACTTAGTTGAAAATAGCATATTATAGATATTTTCAAACTGAATTTTATACAACAATAAATCGGAAAACCGATTTTTGAACTTAGTGTGTTTTGCATGAACGGGGACAATATACAAGGAAATTATATCTAAATATATCTTTATATTCAAGTTTTTGACACAAATAAAACAAATTACAACTATCAAAATTGGTCTTCTTGTGCATGTTACCATTGATTATAGAATAGACAGATGAGTTAAGCGCGTTACACACTACCTGATTTGGTCGGGCCGACAGGATAATTTGGTCAGATCAGACGTCATATCAGGTCGTGTGTAGACGTGTCGTCTGACTTTAATCCTGTCGGGTCTTGTCAGGTGGCCATACCATCTGATCGCCCGACCGACCGACCAAATCATATAGTATGTAGCACTGTCGGGCGGATTTTAGTTGGTTTATTGAGATTAACGTGATAACACGTGTGTGTACCTAGTACCTACTTCCAGTTTAATAAAACGGTGTTAAGACTGACTAAATCGTGTGGTGGTCGTACTGTGTGTACGCAACATCTGATTTGGTCAGGTATCCTGTCGGCCCGATTAAATCAGGTAGTGTGTAACGCGCTTTACGCTGTAGAAAAAACCGGTCGCCAATTCCAGACTGTCGGCCGTTATAGAGCGCTGTAGTCGAAAACTGTCGAGCAGTGCGGTGTACACCTCTCCATACTATGGCAGGGTGTTATATTTCCCATAGATATCTAATATGAAATATCTATATCTATACTTCTATGATATTTCCATGTACCCCACTAATCTCTGGACTATAAATAACTTATCAGTGAACTATTATTAATAACATTAATTTGATACATTGTTATATAAATACTATATAATATCTATTATAAAACCAATGATATTAATGGTATTATTATTATTGATATAAATATATGAATTGTAAAACAAGACTGTGGTGTATGGTGTTAACAAATAATTTTAATAACTAGCTCGCCGAGTAATCATAATTTAATATAATATAAAAAAAATATATATATTATATTATACTTATATTATATAACACATAATATATAGGTATAATAATATATTATATAAAAGAACAGACCTTTCTATAATTCTATGTACCAAGTTTCTGATAACACTATTTTACATTTTTAGGAATTTTTTCACAGGCATGCTCTAATTATCAATCTCAAGCGTCCTCACGTCAGTAACGCTAATCCCTGGGAGTAGAGGGACACTAGCCTTTTAAATAATTTGGTGTAGGGTGGTATATGTATATATGGTGAATCCTAGTATTTTTTGTTCCTATATTTTTTTTAATCTTAGATTAAAAAATTCAACACTAAGTTTTCCGTAAGTTTTTCTTCAAATAGCTATAGAGAAAACTCGAAGCCTCATTATAGGAAAAATGTTATGAGCATTTGAATTTTAAATTTTTTGGAAAATTACATAACGACAACGATTTATCCTCAAACAATTTTAAATATATTTCAATATTTGTTATTATTCAAAAATTATAAGTTGTAGATACTTGAAAATTTCACCAGTTATTTAGATTGACATTTTCTTTACATGATTTAATTTTAAAAATATTTCACTTATTTTAATGCTTATATATGCTTATATAGGTATTGTAAGAACTCGTTTTCGCTTATTTTTTTTTTTATAAATATTGATAAAATTTTTTTGGTCGAGTCAAAATATTTGAAAATTTAATATAAAGTTCATCATGAGTTAGTCGTATAGTGATTATAAAATTATAAGAATACATTGGCACAATTATTTTTTATTAGCGTTTGAAGTTCAAATATTGACAAAAATTTGTTAAAATCATAAATAATTGCATATTGTTTTGTAGTTAAAATGTACAAAACATTTTGTATACCTAAGTAGCTAAGAGTTGAAAATTGAATACAAAATTTTAACCTTTTTTACTATCTACTGGAAAATATATCCTAGGCTAACAAATCATCTCCGTCCAGAATAATTTTTCATATACAATGATACCTATCATTGGATTCAAATTTTATATATTCATTATAGTGACTTCAACACAATTTAAAATATTTTGAACTTATACTTGTATTTATTTTATGTATTTTTAGTACCAGTATAATATAAATAATATTATTGTGTAAGGTAAGTGGTACTTAAATAGAGGGGATTTTGGTAGTTCCAAACCGCTACTGGTATATTGACTATATTGTATAAAAGTACAATACACAAATGAACCAAAATAGATATTTTTCAATAACAGTTATTTTAATTTCAAAATTAGATTAGTTTTTTTTTTTTTATTATTATTGATTTTAACGCTCACACAACCGCTCTTTGATAAAACATTTTTTTAACGGAAGACACATCGTAATTATTAAAACTATTTTCCTCTATGGGCACCGACGACGGCGACGAAGACGACTACGTTTCCAATTATACATGTTATTATAATCTCGACTCGCTCTCCACATCGCACAGGCCTATACGCAGCGTATAAACATGCGAAGCCTTTACTATCGATTTCTTCGGACTATTGCTGTCGGCGCCTTTATTGATAATTCCAATATTATAATATTCTCGCGAGCGGGACGAAATCGATGATGTTTAATGTAAAACTAAATTATTAGATCTCGAATAGTACGATATTATGTATTAGGACAAAGCAGTGTGTGCTACTGTTTTAGTATACTAGATTAAATGAGAGCGTGACTAAAACTTTAAGGAACTATTTTAGTATTAATATGATAGAAAACATTTTTATAATTCAATCGTTTATCTCGACGGTAATAATATAGCAATTTAGTCAACAAATAAATACTGATCGTATTTAAGTTCTGGCCACTTGCATATTGTTTGTTAAGAATTCATGCATCGAAGATTATTAAGCGCTCACAGATTATCCAAGGCAACGTTAAAGTCACATTAACATATTTAGTTTATAGTCATATTTAGTTTAAGAGTTTTGGATTTTATCAGAAATCGTTCGCGTGGTTCAAAATCGTTTATTGCATAGTTTATTAATTTACAGGAATTTGATCAAAATGCTATCGACCAAAAATATTTCGAACAAACGAATCCTTACATGTACTAACACGACACTGGCGGACCAAATGCTGACTAAGAAGGTATAATTTGATTGATATGAACGTACGATAAGATATCGTTCTTTTAAGCAATGCACGATGCATGTGCGAGTGTGAGATTTAGGTTTATCGTAAAATGACAGTAGTGAAAATGAATCGGGACGTCAATAGGTTTTCAATACCTTTAAAACGATACGTTGATCAAAAACAATAATATATTATACAAATATATGTTGAATTAGCACTTAATGTGAAAATAAAATTTTTTTTTTCAATTTTTCAATTTTTACAATTTAGGTCCAGCGTAAAATGAATCAAGAGGAGATGCAATTGAGCATCGAAAGGCTCTCGAGGCCTTTGAAAAGAAAGACGGTGGAAATCGCCGACAACAAGGTTAATGATCAGAACTACATGTTTTACATGAATTTTATCGAAATGCAATCGGGCAAGAATATTTTGAACAAACAAATCCCAAAATGTACTAAGACGACACTGACGGACCAAACGCACACTAAGAAGGTATGATATGATTAATATGAACGTACGATAAGATATCGTTTTTTAAATAATCCACGATGAATGTGCGAGAGTGAGATTTTGGTTTATCGTAAAATGACTGTAGTGGAAATGAATTGGGGCGTCAATAGGCTCTCAATTCCTTTAAAACGAGACGTTGATCAAAAACAATAATATATTACACTAATATATGCTGAATTAGCACTTAATGTGAAAATAAATTTTTTTTTTTCAATTTTCCAATTTTTACAATTTAGGTCCAGCGTAAAATGAGTCAAGAGGAGATGCAATTGAGCATCGAAAGGCTCTCGAGGCCATTAAAAAGAAAGGCGGTGGAGATCGCCGACAACAAAGTGAATACTCATAACTATATATTTAATGAAAATAAAATCAATTAATTATTCAATTATTAGCTTAAATTAACTCACAATCGTGTTTTTTTTTAGCGGAAAGTAGCGCAATTGAAAATGGCTACCAACACATTGACGAAAAAATCACACGTACAGAATGACCCTCGTAAGAAGCCTTTGAGTCGAAAATCGACTCACAAAAACCAACATAAAAATGAAGTAAAAAAGTCGACGAATAAAAAGAGTAAATAGTTTTCTTACTTCTGTAACAGAATGTAATGATAGTAAAATAAATTATATCCGCGTGATTAGGAAGTACATTAGATAAAAAGGCAGAAGATTCAACACGAATGGACGATAACACAACTGAAACAATTGAAAATGGCGAGACATTTAAAGAGACAATGGTGCAAGGTATACGAGGTAAATATTTCTAAAGAAAAGAATGTAAAAGACAATTAACTTCAAATAAACGCTTGAAACATTTAAAGCATAAGCCATGGTGATTTTCCAACTGCTTATTTTTTATTGAATTTTTTTCGTACAGATTTGAGCATACCGGTGTCGTATATCAGAGGACAAAATAAAGACTATGAGCCAATACCACAGTATTACGAATCTATTGCCGAGATAGAGGATTTGATATTGCAATATGTAAAAAAAAATATCAACCAAACTTATGAGAAGGTGAAATGACTAACTTAAGCTAGATATTTTATTACGTTTTTCTTTTAAAGGAACTGTATAGTAGTTATTGAAAACAATCAACTGATAATTTATTATAATTCATTACAATTATTTGATGTGTAATGTTCTTATCAATAGACATATATTTAATGACTAATAATTAGTGACTAATTTATATTATTGGCTTATATTAATTTGATTAAATGCTATTGGTACGATAATACATATTACAAAATTTATCGATTTTACAGATCATGGCACCGGAATTACAGATGATCGGGTTGGATGTCGGCAAGCTTGAGTCAAAGATCGATGAACCGAAGATACCGACTGATGAGATTGAGCTAAATCCAAAAATTAACGAGCAGGAAATAACAATTGGCGATTTAAAGAACGAGACCGACGAACAAGATCTCAAGCCACTGATTATCCAACTGGAGCAGTATCCAATGACTGATGAGCCACATGCGCAGATC
>NW_020272912.1:0-7278 GCF_003268045.1 Sipha flava
TTTTGAATAGTTTATAAGAATTTATAGTTAGAATTACAATAATAAAATTACTAATAATTTTATTGATAATAATTGTGTTGTTATTGTTATTATCGCACACGGACGACCGCCGAAGGATGGGTAACAATGTCGTAGTGATCGTGCCGTGCGAAGGGTTCGCGGCCACCGACCTTATGGACGTCGATCTTCAGTAGACGACCGACATTAGAGTGAATGTCATCCGGGTATCCATAGCTGCCGGATATTATATACCTCACGGTCGTGTACAGGGAAACTAAATTTCGGTCCTAGAAAACTCATTTTGCTGGCCCATTAGTTCATCGGCTGATAGTTTTCGGGGATAACCTACACAAAATCTTGTAAAAAAATTATTCTATGATCCAATAAACTTATAAAATTTAAAAAATACTCTTTTCGTATACAATTTACTTTTATTCGTATTGACTATAATAGAATTGTTAGGCTGTTTTTTACACACACCAATAAAGTCGGAACCGAAGTGACATAGACCGGAATGTTAAATTTGTTGGTCCGATGGACGATTCCGGAATTCACATTCGGTGTTGAATTCGATAATTCGATTACCGGACTGATCTCCGAATTATCGATCTCAATGGTTTCTTATACAAACGTGTACACACAGGTTGGCACAGGCCTTGTCGGTACCGGAGGGGGAAACCTAAAAACAGTTATATTGATATGATACGATTCCTTCCAAGTACCTTACACTTAATATAGGATGAATCCAATATCGTCTTTTAATGTTGTCTCTTTGATACTCCCATCGAAGTTAGAGTAGCCCAAACAGATGGCATTTGTTAAGAGTGGCACACATTTTTGTTGAGAACAACAGAGATAATAACTAATACACGAATTGACCCAAACGAGTACAAAAACTGTTTCTTCGCTGTGTGCGAAATTAAACCGGCACCGGCTTAGGTTTCACTGGTATGTGTGAAAATAGCGAACAACCGGTATCGGCTCCTGTTCTGATTTGATTGGTGCGTATGAAAACAGCTTTATTGCTGCGCCGTCCGCCTATCGATGGGGAAACGATGCGCGGACCTGCTATATCACCAGTAACGGTGCTAGAGTTTGCAAGGCCCTGGGCAAAATAAATGTTGGGTCTTATTATTTATATTAATAAAATATTTTAAGTTCAGTTAAATCAGAACCGCGGAGCCTTAATTATAATTTAAGGCGTGAGACCCTGGGCAACTGCCCCTATTGCCCACCCCATAACGCTGTCCCTGTCTATCACGTACACTATCGCGTATTTTATTCGTCCGGCGGTGCGATCGTTATTGTTGCGGACGTTTTCGCGTGCGCGTCCGTCGAATAAATCTCGTTTACCGTGTAACGCGCGCGCCCGGCCGTTGCGCAACAATGACATTTTAATGTCCCTCCGAACAGTGATTTCGCGCGTTCGGTCGGAACGATAAAGCGGCTCTTCGCGTTTCGTTACCCGACGGCGGTGATCGCGTAATTATAATTGTTATAAGACACCGTTGTGTTCCGCACGGATACGTGTTGTTGTTCACCATGTGCAGGTACGAAAACGGCCATCGGATCGCGATAAATCACCTGGTGTGGGGGTGTGGGCAAGGGGGATGATGGACGGACGTAAGAAAAGAAATGGTTTTCGTTTACACGCACGCCTCCCCATAACCATTTCTGCGGCAAACCCGCGGCCGACCGCCCCTACTCCGTCCGCGCGTGAGCTGTGCGATTCGATGGAGATGCGCACCGAATGGAGAAGGCGTCGGGCCCGCCAGGTTTCATCGGGTGGCCCGTCGCGGAAGGGAATCTCAGTAAAAAGTGTGTTCCAAAATTCTTCATCCGAGCGATTTGAGCGGTATTCCCACAATTGTACGATATAAATAATATCAATTTTGTGGAGTAGATATCGAACGGTCGAACGCACTATTTTTGTACTGAAGAAATCAAACAAGATTCGACATGTATTGAACATTATCGGTTTGAACACAATATTCGTACATCGGTTTTGACTGCTATGAACACGCGTATGCTGATAGTAAATAATTTTTGTAAAAACAAGTAATATTTATAATTTTGATTATGCCAATTGAAATAGACGAACGTTTTCTTTTAGTTGAATGTATTCAGTAGTAACGAAATTAAAGAAACTTTGAAAAAATAATGTACATAGTTTAAACAACGTAAATAAATTAAATTATGCGGTTTTTGAGGTATATGGAGTTATGATAGAAATTTTAATAATAATTAAATTACAATATCTCAGTATTTAATATTAGTGACCTTACATGCTTTAAATTATTTCTAAAAATATGTGCCATCAGTTTTCAAAAAAAAAATCATATAATCATTTTGGATCAATCATTCCTAAAATGTTCAATAATTTGTTACGGCTATATAGTGCACTTATCCTATACAAATTTTTCCATTACCGAAAAGCTTGAACATTCGATGGTTATTTGATTAAAATCAAAACAATCAAAATATTAATTATATATTGAACATAGAAAAAATATCAAGATAAATAAATAGTAAATAATTAAAACTTTCTTAAGATAGATAAATATATAGTTTATATTTATATCTAAATAAAGATGTAAGTATACACAGTCAGGCAGGGCCGTACTCAGACCGGTTTTCCCGGGTCATTTATCCAGGTCCCGACCCTAAACCTATTTTTGAGGGGCCCGGGTCTATAAAAAAAACTGGCCAGGACCTACAAAAAAATATAAATTTTAGCGGTCCGCTGCTGGAGCTTAGGTATCGACCAATAGGCACTACCACTTTATTGAATTTTTATTCATATATTAATACTGTGTATCTGTGTACTATTGTAATGATAAATGATAATTGAAAATCATTCAATACATCGAAAACATTCGAAACAACTCAATTATTTTAAAACATTTATATTTATATTTAATTTATAGCGACCGAATACATATATTCTACTGTAATCTTTTTCAAGGAATGTATTTTATGTCATTTTGGATGAAGTAATTGCAGATATAAACAAACGATTTGAATCACTGAAAACAATTATTGATATCTTCTCAGTTCTTTGGGAGTTTAAATATATGACAGAAAGAGAAATTAAATTAAAATCTAGAAATTTGGTTTTGAAGTATAATGATGATTTACAAGAAGAACATTTATTAGATGAGCTACAAAGTCTTAATACAGTTTATGCTACTAACTTTGGATATAAACAACTAAACCCCTTAAAATAGCTGAATCACTTGCAAAAAGCTAATCTTGCAAACATGCTCCCTAATTTATGTATTGCATTATGAATCTTTTTGACTACTCCTGTAACTGTTGCGAGTGCAGAACAATCTTTCTCGATATTGAAGAAAGTGAAGAATGTATTACGATCAAAAATGACATAACAGAGACTCTCAAGCTTAAGTGTTTTAGAAGTGGAGGCTCAACTGGCAAAGACGATTGACATAGATTTAGATTTATTAATTATATACGTTATGGTTATTAATATAACGGTTAATATTATTATGTCGTTTTATATTTTATCATTTATGTATTTTAGTATTTAAATTTTCTTGGAAAAAGTTTCAACATTGTTTAAATAAAAATAAAACATATTAAAATTGCATGGTTGCAATAATATTTGATGTTAAAATAATTTAGTTATTAGTTTTATACATAATTAGACAAATTTTTCCTACGAAAACCAGGAAAACCCTTTTGAAAAATAGGGAGCCCAGAAGGTTTAGTTTGTCCGGAGCTTGCCAAATCTGAGAACAACCCTGCAAAAAGGAAAATAATATGAAATTAAATTCAGAAATCGCTGACTATTGCCGGATCGGTAAATGTATTAAATATATAATATCTCAATATTCTATCAACATTCGTACCTTTTTACTGTAGGTAACTCAGACACAAATGCAATTAACCATAGTATGTGCTTTAAAAGTACTTTTTTTCGAAAATTGAACACGTACTGACCGATAATAATGTTCAACTAATAATATTTATACAAACCCATTGCATTTCTGTAACAAACATCTCGCGTTGCCAAGCGGTGTACGGAATTTCAAAGTTTATACGATATTTCAACTAAAAGCTAGAGCGGGCTGTTTTCCTTGGTCATCGGAACGATACTTGCCCCTAAATCCAATGCAATGTCCCTCATACAGTAAAATATCATAGAGTTATCTCAATGAAGACATTAACATCATATTATTTTTAGTAGACAATCTCTACATGATTAACTAATATGTTAATAATATCATATAGTCTTATGAATGTCTTATGAATCAATTTTTTCTACCACAAAAATAAACAAGCAATAATATCAGCATGATATTTTGAAAACATTGTCTTTTGGATATCTTAATCAAAATATTGCTGAAACAAATAATTTTGTTATTATTATGTTAAACAAATATAATTAAATATGTTTGGTAACATGATTTTTGTAATCTCATTTTTAAACTTTAATAAATAAAAAAATTTACTCATTTTTACAGTGCATTTGTTATGATTTTTAAAACATTTTTGCAATTTTTCAGAGCATTTAAATCCCAGCCCCAGTCATAATCATCAACTGAATAACTTGCTATGTATATAGACAAAATATTAAACAAAGTAAATAAAAATACAAACCTTAAACTTGTTTTAATTATAATCAATTATATATATAATATTTTTTTAATGGAATAATTGTAATAAAATTTTAATACATAAAATAAAATGCTTACAAAGGTCTAACATATCAGATGATGATGTTTAATTCATTTTGAGTCTAAAAATTGTTACCCAAGATTTTTTTTTGATTTTTTTTCATGCTCATTTTAGAGGAACCTATTAATATATAACATTTTAATTAATTTGTGTTGGATGGACCATACTGTTATGTATGTACTACGTTGCATAATAATTTTTTTTAAATAAAAATTTATCTTTTAAAAACAAAAATTTGCCATAATAATATATCATACCATATTGCTTGGCTTTACATTTATCTAAAATGCCAACGGATATATCAAAAGTAAATTGTGCAGTGAGACATTTTTCTTTAACTCCAGGGATAACATTTATTGTTTTTACCTATTTAAATATTAAAATTACAACATTTTACAGGTTCTGTTTCATTATTTCACTATAAAATTAATGATATTATTTAACTTACTAATATTGTTTGAAAGAACTCTTACACGATAGAAATTAAATTCTTAATTTATAAAAACTATCACGATTTTTCGGCCACGAGCATTTTTTGCCTTGGATTCTAATGAACAAAAATACTTTCCACGCTATTGCCATCCATAAAATGAACAATAGCCCCTATAATTAACTAAAAGAGGACATTTTATTCTTATATTGTGTGCCTAAAACTAAAATTGAATTGTATACATATGTACAAAAAAAAAAAAAAAAAAATTACAAATATTAATTAATTGGAAAATATAAAATACATTTTTTTAATTATTGAAATTAATAATTGGTATAGCTTCAGAAAAATTGTTATAAAAAGATAAAACAACATATATAACTCTTACATCACGAATGTTACACATTTCTACAGTTTTGGAAAAAAACCACTCTTGAATCCCTAATAATACTCTAAGAATCCCCCGTTGTGCATGAGTCTGATAAATATAATAATATAAAATAATAATATAGTATTGTTTAGTACATAATGTAGTATAATACGTAATAATTAATAACGGCGAACACATTAACGACATTCTACTAAAGCAGTAGTCGTTATCAAATCTCGACCATAATGGCATTGCGCTCTACTGGTAAAATATAGTGAACACATTCCCCATAAAAAACGACTTGTAGATGGCAATATATATGTATGAGCTACGATTTTTATAAACCATACGACGGTGAGAGTTAGGTGTCAAAATTCGTTACCGACGACGACTCAATCGAAACTCAAGATCGGTTGACATTTTTTGCAATTCTTTTTCGTTTTTCTAATAAAAAGTGTTTTCTCGTATCCATCCGTTTTTTTTTCAGTGATTATTCATTCCCTGAACTTATATTATGGTATTCAATCATTATACTATAAAGCAGTATTAAACTGTTAAACTGTTGCGTGTACACTTTCTGTCTTTATATTGTTATGATAAATTGTCGGTAGGTGTAAACATTTTTAACATTTCGTTTTTTGGACAAAAACTAAAATAAAATCGCGTTATTACATTTTGATATTATATAGGATGATGGGGAAAAAATCTCTACCATATTATGAAATAATAAATTATTATTTTTATGGATAATAACTGCGTCAGTTATACCTTAAATGACCATATTTTTTTTCTAGACTAAAAAAGAAAAATATTCATAACTTTGATTATAAACAAATTTTTTAATTGAAAATTAATATCAGAGTTACCTACTATTATGGTTTTAAGGAATAAAAAAATTAAATTTATAAATCACACTTATTGTTAACTGATTCATTTTTATTATATACAATTTTATGTTATGTAAGAAACAGTGTCCACAAAAAAGAAAATGGTCCAAAAATAATTTAGTGTTCACGCTGATATTGAGGTATTTTTGTGTTGATGTGTCATAAATTATAATATAAATATTACAATTTTTAATACAAAAAAAAAAAAAAAAAAGTTAATAATAAAGAGTTAATTTTTTTTTATATATAATTTAAAGTTAGTAGGTTAGTGTTAAAATATCGTTCAGCTCAATAGGTCTTTTTATATTTTATTAGTGTAAATACAAACGTAAATAATTGGGTGAATCTCCGTGAAAAATCCGTGGGTGGATCAACGGAGATTTATCGGAAAGTGATTATATATTAAAGAAAATGAAGATGGAAATGAAAAAAACAACAACGGAAAAACAAAAAAAATATAATTCCCTGATTAATAAATTAAAAATAAATTAAAATTAAAAACATGTATCGGGACACAGGGGACCATAATATCTAGGTGAAATTCAAAATTGCGATTCTAAACTTAACATTAAAAATATTTCAAAATAAAGATCACTGAATGAGTCCTGGGCGACGGTTTAATGTTTTCGACGGTAATGGTGCCGAGCAGCTTCAATTTTTTAGTGAACCCCAACACAAAGTGTAAAAACGACATTTGTAGAATCTCTACAAATCTGATATTGACTCACAGTTACTTTCAACTGATGACTTGTGCAGGAAAATGTCTGATCTATAATTACATTATAGTACGAGTTAAAAAAAATGTCTTCGAGGTAAGTATTATGGGCCAATGTTTCTCGTACAAATAGTAGTAGTAAATCTTATGATAGCATTTCTATTGCACATGGCAGCGA
>NW_020272913.1:0-14552 GCF_003268045.1 Sipha flava
TTCAATGTATTCATATGTTTGAGTTGTATCATCACTTGAGCTTGTTGGTATTGGATTTAAATTCATTTGATCAGTAGGAACGTCATTTGAAGGATTTGACAATGAATCAGTTGTATCCGAACTTGATAAATGAACTACATCCATTGAGAGAGTATTCGTATCCATTCCTTCATCTCCAGTTTCTGATGAAGTTGAAATAGTTGAGGATTTCACTGTTTCTTCATAGTAATTATATGTTTGAGTTGTATCATCACCAGAGCTTGTTGGTATTGGACTTAAATTCATTTGATCAGTAGGAACGTTAATTGAAGGATTTGACAATGAATCAGTTGTATCCGAACTTGATAAATGAACTACATCCATTGAGAGAGTTTTCGTATCCATTCCTTCATCTCCAGATTCTGATGAAGTTGAAATAGTGGTGGATTTTATTGTTTTTTCAATGTATTCATATGTTTGAGTTGTATCATCACCAGAGCTTGTTGGTATTGGATTTAAATTCATTTGATCAGTAGGAACGTTATTTGAAGGATTTGACAATGAATCAGTTGTATCCGAACTTGATAAATGAACTACATCCATTGAGAGAGTTTTCTTATCCATTCCTTCATCTCCAGATTCTGATGAAGTTGAAATAGTGGTTGATTTCACTGTTTCTTCAATGTTGTCATCTGTTTGAATTGTATCTTCACCAGCACTTGTTGGTTTTGTTCTTAAGGTTTTTTTTATTGGTTGGCACATCACTTATTGTTATTGCCAATAATTCCTTTGAATCTTTTTTGTTATTTGAAACATTTGCCTTTTGATATTCAGTCGGTGTTGTTAATTTTGGATTCATGATCTCCGATTCTAATATATTTAATAATTTATTGTTTTTCTTTGTTATATCATTTGGCGTTTTTGAATATAAATAGTTCGCGTCGTATAAGATTGATTTTTCGTTCTTTCGATTTTTGTGTTTATCATATCTTATGAATTCTTCAATTATTAAAGCCACCCCGATTTGTAACCTTTTTTTTTATGTCTTCATAACAGTTGTTTTTGTGTTCTTTTTCTTTTATGTATGTAATTTTTTTTCAAATATTTAGTTATTATTTTGTACATATATCTTGCATTTTCAACATTTGTAGCTAGTATTCTGCCATATGTATTATTGTTTGTTTGAATTTCATCTTTAATTGATAATTTTTTGGATATATTCTTTACGTGCTTTTCATAAAATTTTATTAAGTGGATACTTTTTTTTTTTTCTATCCATCGATTTGGTGTTAATTTTAAAGTATAAAAAAAAAGATTTATTCATGTCATGGAAAAATGTTTTATAATCTTGCGTATTGTTAGGCACTATTGTATCATAATATTCACATTTTCTTAATGGAGGAATTAGGAGTTCTGTATTCAAAAATATTTTCATCTTTATAGATTTAGACAATTCCTGAATAGATCTTTGTTTTAAATCAGAATTCGGCTCAAATTGTGACTCTATATATTCTATATTATTTTCCATGTATTGTTGAATACATTCTGTTACTTTGTTATTCATTTTTTTTAGATTTGTCCAGATCTTCTACTATATAAAGTGCTTTATTTTGGACTATTTCGTCATTAACGTGGTATTCTTTTATAGCTTTATACAAAGTTTTTAATGAGGCATCGTAAACCATGTTTGATGCCACATTTGTAAGCTGTATAATACTCATTAAGTACATTTTGTCACACTTTTCATCGTCAGGCCAGTATGGTAATTTTGAATTGATTGGATTTGTTTGTAACCAATCTAAAATATTAAATATGTTATTTTTATTATTAGCTACATCATCCCACAGTTCGGAAATGATATTTGATCCTTGAAAAGTAGTTGAATATGTGCTATATTTGTACAACGTATTTAGTTTCTCATTTACGTCTCTTAAATGGTTTTTAATGAATTGTTCTCTGTCCACATTTTCCATATTATATCCATTCACCATACATATTACGATATTGTTTAAATTCTTTACTTCATTTACTATCGCATAAATGTATGATTGAATTACGTTTCTCTTGTGTTCGTCGATCGTCGTTAATTCAACCCAACGCATTAGTTTATCATTGTTACTTATAGATGTATCCTCCATTGAGTACAAGTATTTATTTACAATATCACGAGATTCAATTTTAATATCCTTGTCATACCATCCCGACTGAATCATATTTATTCGATCAATTGATATTTTTTCTAATGATTTGTCATCAATGTCACTATTGCGATAAAATAAACTACTTTTTTTTTAATTTATCGTTTATATCACTAACAAAATTTTTGAGAGGAATATTCATGAAGTCAATTATGTAATTCATACTTTTTGAGACATATTCTTGAAATTCTAATGTTAATTTTGGAAGATTTGTTTTATCATATTTATACATATCATTTATATGTTTTGTTATTGTAATGATGTATGTAAAAAGATTATATCCCATATAATCAAACATACTTTTGGACAAGTTTAAATCAAACCATGAAATAATATCAGTTTTTAGCCAATTCATATGACTCGATTTTGAGTTATAAAAAGTTGTAATTGCTTCGATATACAATTTATAGATCTCGGCTATTTGTTTTCGCGTATACTTACGTAAATCAACATTACTCTCGTACATTAATTCATCATTTTTTTTTATCTGTATAAATAAAAATGAAAAACATTTAACTATGTTTTTTTATCACTTAAATACATAAGAAAAATATGAATATCTTCTACATTTTTTTAAATAAAATACTAAAAGAGGACTATCATCATTAAGATTATAATATAAATTCAACGATAAGTTAAATGTATAATTTGTATTCTGTTCTCGTTACTATGATTCATAAAAATATCAATACTTAAAGTAAGTTTTGAATACCAAACGCTACATAAAAAGTATGAATCTTATTCATAAATAAATCATTTCATTAATTTTTAGGTAGCATAATTGAATTTATGAAGGAATTTATTATTGTTTTTATTAAATGCTGATTAATTTATCAAAGAAATATTAAAAAACCAGAAGACTTAAATTTATGATGCCCTTACTTGTTCGTTTTCCTTTTGAAATTCAAAACTAAACTTTTGAAGAAAATTAAATACTTCGATGTACGATGTGGTACTAAATGACACCGCGTTAACCGTTTCATTAAAAATATCCAAGTACAATTTTTTCATCTCCAAGGAATTCACATTAGAAATATGTTGTAGTTGAATTCCCAATTCAATAAATCTATCGTCTACTTGACTTGTTAACAATATCATTTTATTCATAAAATCGAACATTTCGTCTTGGATTGTATTCCACAGCGTGTATGCCGTTTTTATATCTTCATCTTCTATGATGTTTTGAAGCAGGTCAACTTTAGAAACAAAATCCTCAATCTTCTGGGAAGCTTCCCTGAATCGTAAAAATTGTAGCTGTGGGCCATGACTTTCGTCGGAAACCTCGGCTGAAGGTACGAGCGTAGACGCTATATCATAATTAGAATAAGTCGAACCCGATATTGGTAATCCGGCATCAATAAGCATTTTATACGTCAAATGGTATATATTACAGTATGCCATAGTTGTTGTCCATAATAAGTCGTAGGGCGATATTACGTCGATACTGTCTAATTGATCGATGTAATCCGATGAAATACAATATCGGCCGGGCACCTAAAAGTACAACAATCGTTTAGCCGAACCAAGAGAATGGAATATGATAATAAATACACAGTAAAGAATCATTTTTTTTAAGAAGATACCCACACAATTATAAATTAATGCAAAAATAATTGAAAATTGTTTCATCGTAAAAATAATTTAAACAATATAAAATAGAAATAAAAAACAAAATAATCAAATGTTTCACATCAATAGTACGATACAAGTATTTTATATTTTTTTAATTATTTCAAAAAGTGTTTAAAAAAAAACGCTAGGCAAAATTAACAAATATGTATTATATAAAAAACAACTACGATCGAACTATTGTTAACAATCCATAAATTTTAAATGTATAAATATAGACATTTTCATATAACATTTTTTGTAGATAATTTTCAACAGTACAAACAAACGACATGTCAAAAACTAAACAAACCTGTAATTAACGTAATGCCATTACCTACGCAAATTAAAACCGATGAAGACTGCTAACGCACTATGTGTTTTAATATACAGGATGGAATTTTATTTAATGTAAAAACTGATATATGTACGGACTTTGGAGGGTTTAAAACCAAAATGACATCCGTATCATTAAGTTATTCCTGCTCGATTACCAATCGTTTATGAATTACCAAATTCGATTCACTACGGTTAAACAATAATATTATACTCGCACGTTTTTTCTAACGAAAACTTGTACTTTTAATCTAATTTTAATTAGTATAATTTAAACATCACGTAATTTTTTCTGTACATATTACAGTGATACTTGTAATAATCTAGTTGTTTGTTGTGATTTACATGTCAACTTGTATGCCGTGCTTGACTTGGAAAAAAAAAATTAGTAGAGGTACTCTGATGACAGCAGTGTTGATCCAAGATAAATACTTTTTTATCTAGATATAGATAAAGATAATTTACCAAAAATCTATCAAGATCAGTGCTTCACAACCTTTTTCAAACTGCCGCCCCCCTAAGAAACAACATTTTTTTCAATGCCCCTCCCCCTTCACTTCATTAATATAAAAATAAAAATAGTATACATGAAATGTTTATAATTGAATAATAAATAATACAGATATAAATGTAAATATAGTAAAAATAAAATGTAAAATTTATGTTTAAATATAATTTAAAAGGATAATTTAAATGTTTTGAAATGTATTGATCAGTGAAATGCTTGGTGATTCAAAGCCAATTTTTTTACGTTTTGTTCAAAATTTGTGAGATGAAGCCGTAAGTCTCCTCTTTTAACGATATCTAGTCGATTTCTTTTTTTCGTTATTAGATAATAACGTACTGCTTCTGATATATGTAGTTAATATTTCATAATCACAAATTTATTTTAGAAATCGATAAACGGAAAACAATTACAGATCAATCTTGGTACGTTGCTTTGAACGGAAAAAAAAGTTCAGTGCCTCCTAATCGCCCAAGACGAGCTCACCGCTCCTCAATCACCCTAAACTATCTCACCGCCCCTCGGTACTCCTTCACCACCTACCGGGTGGCAATATCGCTCCCGGTGAGAAGCACTGATCTAGATGAAGATAAAAATAAGCTCAACTAAAATTATCTTTAAAAAATATAAATATAATCATAATTTATCTAGATAAAAAGTAGATAAAATTTTAAAAAATAACGATTTTATATTAAATTTACAAGAATAACTAAAATAAAATCAGACTTATCATGAGTAAACCATTTTGTATTTGTTTGAGGTATTTTAAATGTGCCTCGATTTTACAATGTTTTATTTGTTTAGAATTAATTATTTACCTAAAAATTTGTTATCGAATATCTATTTATTTCTGAATCTTATTTAAGCGTTAACACTTTCTGTAGTAAAACCGATTATGCTGGAAAAACATAAACTATAATAGGCTACTTCTATCTTCTGCTATGTACAATCGTAAAAAAACATATTCTTTTTAAAACAAATCAATTAACATATTTTTAAAGGGTAAAACTTGGTATTTTTTCTGAGCAAATTTATTAACTGAAATTGAAATAAATGTTAAAAATAGAAGTAAAGATAATGATAAGAATAAAAATGTATTGAAACCAAATTAACACTTTAAAAACTTTAGGTTTTTAGACTATAATCTAAAAACTTTGATAATAGTTTATAATCTATAAATTGTTATCATAAATATAAATAAATATTTTAATATATAATTTTATACATTGTATTTCTTCGACATTTATTATGAAATATGAATTTTTTAGTAAACACTACGGACAATTGTGTCGTGACGGAGTCATGAACGGTTATTGGTGATGGATAGCTACGGGTTTACCCATTTTGCGCAGTATATTTTACAATTTATTAATATAAAATGAATGAAAAGAAATCTACTCTACATGGAGCAATATTATTTAATCCATTAGACCCGGTTGTACGTAATTAGAGGATTTTTTATCAAATTTTATTAGTTTTTACCTGGAAACAGTAGATGCCGACGATAATGATTGTTCATTTTTATCCTTACCTAAAAATCTGTAACTGTCGTTATTTTATATGGTTATTCTTTGTGAAACGCGCGGATGTATAGTATATAAAAACATTCTATATTGTTATATTCTACAGTAAATAACTGCTACATTTGGTCAATACTCATTATGGTGTAGAATGTTAGTCGAAATCTAGAAAAACATATGGGTTCCTTTTTGATCAAATGAATTTTAACTACAAATATTCATTATTGAGTATTTTTGTTGCAACTACCACAGGCGGTACGCAATAAAATCTCCAAGTCCTCGAAATACTCAAAATATTAATTATATATTATATATAAAAAAAATATCTAGATAAATAAAAGTTTTCATATATGATAAATACATGTACAACGTTTATATTTCCTTCTTTTATAAAATAATTGATAATTAATAATTTTATTTAGATAATTATCTAATAGATTTATGTTGATAAGTCTCATCACTGGATGACACATATATATTTTGCATCTATACCTAAATAAAAACTGAATATAACCGTGTTCACCCCATTATAGGCATTCTCTGGGGGGGGTGAATTAAGGAGTAGTTGTTCCTGGTATGGTCGAATTGCACTTATTTTAGTTGAATTGTACTTGGGTTTAAAAAAGTTAATGGTCGAACTGCACTTGGGCTCAAAAATGTATTTCAATAAAATTATCATGCATTTGAAGGGGTTAGATTTATTTTATTTAGTTACATTTATTACCATTTAGTAATCATTAGCGTGGTTAAAAATTATTGTTTTATACATCACATTAATATATGTTAATTATATATGTTTACATTATAATTGTTAGATTATACATTATATTTTTTTTTTCGTATCAGGCGCCATACTCGTAACTATAAGTTAGTAATTTAGACTAGTTTATATATATATAACTGGTTTACAATTTAAAACATACATAGGTAGATAATATACAATTAAATAAATAAAATAAAATAAAATGAAATTTGGTATAGTAAGTGTTTCGACTAGATGTTTTCATTTGCCCAGTACTGGGCCACGTCCATTGCTTTCTGATTGGCAGTGGTTAGGTCTTCTTGCGTGCATGGTCCTGGTGCCAATAGGCATACCAATAAATGTGCCATCGTCTGAGTTGTTCCACAGTGGCAAAATGTCTCCTGATCATTTAGGTATCCCCATTTCAGCATGTTATCCTTAGATCTTTCTACTCCCACTCTCAGTCGATTTAATGTCTTCCACACATGCCATTGTAGATCGTGCTCTGGCGATAAATGTTCCGCAAGATCAATCCAGCCTCTAATTTCTTCTGTTTTAACTTTCCATGCATTTATTCTACTCTGGGAGGGGTCATTTTCTAAGGCACTGGACACTCTGAGAAAGCTTTACCTTGACTTTAGACGAGACATTGTAGTCGTTTGTCCGTACATAGGATGTCTCGGGTCGTTTGCCTGTTTTTGTCTTTCCGAGTTAGTGAAGATTAGTCGTCTTATTGATGGTGGAGTTATGCCTGCCAATAAGTATACTTTTTCATTAGGTGTGTTTTTGAAGCATCCTGTTACAATACGACATGCATCATTTAGAGCGGTATCTATTTTTTTTTTGCATGAGTTGATCTTCCCCATACTTCACATGCGTATTTCCCGACTGAAAAACAGAGGGACATTGCAGATACCCGTAGGGTTTGAGGTTGTGTTCCCCATTTTGATCCTATCAGTTTTCGGAGTAGACTGGTGTGTGTATTTATCTTTTTACTTGTCTTTTCGCAGTGATATTTGTACGTTAAAGTTCTGTCAAGAGTAACTCCTAAATATACTGGTGTATCGCAGTGTAGTAATACCTCACCTTTCCATGTGATTTCCAATTTGCGATTGGCTTCCCTATTTCTCAGATGAAATACGCAAAGAAGTGTATTATTCGGGTTTGTTTTGAGGTAGTTACTTGTATAATATTTGCTCGTGTATTCCAAGACGTTGGTGAGCTTTTCTTCAATTGTCTCAAAACTGCTATCCTGCACAGTTATTGCTGCGTCATCTGCATATATAAAGTGTTTAATTTTATCGTCATTTTATATATATTGGTCATTTGTATATATATTAAAAAGTGTTGGAGCGAGAACACTACCTTGTGGTAGTCCGTTTTTCGAGTTTCTCTATCTGCTGTGTTTCCCTGCCAGAGTGACAAAGAATATTCTGTTACTCATCAGAGACTCAATAATTTCCGTTAAATTAAAATCATTTGTAAGTTTATATACTTTATCTAACAGTAAGCCGTGTGATGCTTTTTTGGGCTTATTACGTTTGTATCTGTTATCATACTAGAGAAATTAATATAGGCAACCCAATGTGAGCTACCTGTAATATGATGGTGTAGGCAACGCACGAAACGACGATGGTGATAGGAGGGAAAGACTTAAAAATTACGGGACTAAGGAACATGAATTTATATACGGGAATAAGAAAATGAGTTTAATTATCGGGGGGGGAGGTCTCTGTGGTCGAATCGGTCTGGTGCAATGACCACAGAGCTCACACACAAATCAGACGAAATACTAAAATTAAACACCCAGGCCACACCTTACAAACTAACTTAAAATTACGTGATGACTAGAAGACGATGGTAACTGCAATTTACGGTGATTGGTAACTGGACGACCTGGACGGCCTCTCACACGCCACACCGGACGCTGGCAGTCTTACGTTTTGACGGTGGACGATATAGTGACCCGAAAGTCATCAGTGGCACAGCAGTTACACTAAAATTTATGGAATAGAACTCACGATAATTTGTAGAGGGTGGACACGCAGACAAAATAAATCACAACAATGAAAATGAGACCTTGTGGTTTGTTTATTGGTACTAATCGGCGAGAATAATAATGTTGCCACAATGGCAGAAGGGTAACAAAAATTAATAATAATGAATTGCCGCAATGGCGAACAAAGAAAGAAAAAAAAGTAAGAATAATAATAATAAAAGGTGCTTCAACAGCGACCGAACGACGAGCGAACAACGACAACGAATAATAAATAACAAAGTTGTCTCAATGGCTATAAAAAAACAATACAATTAATATAATAATAAAATTAATTCAGATATGTAATAATAATTTTACAAGAAAAAGTAAGAAAAACGTGAACTGCTAATAATTATAATAATAATAATAATAATAATAATAAGGGCATTGGCTGCATAATCACATCAAAAAATAATTAAAACCATATGATATTAAAATAATCCGATAACACAAAACGATAACAATAATAATAAATCAATTTACCTACACTTATTATTATAATACACGAACCTAACGACGAAAAAAGAAGAAATGGAAAACAGATAACGACGAGTCACCGCCGCCGTGTTGAACTTCAACCACATATTATCGATAACACTTTACGGCGGCACACCGTGGTTGACCGTGTCATAGGCCGCCGAGAGGTCAATGAAAGCCACGCCGGTAATTTGTTTTTTCTCAAATCCGTCCTCAATATGTTGGATAAGGTTAAGTATTTGTGCTGTGCAGGACTTACCTGGGCGGAAACCAGCTTGTTCTTTTATTAGTTTTTCATCTGTGGCTGGACCTAATCTGTTCAGTAACATCCGTTCATACAGTTTATTAGTGTGGCATAGCAGAGAAACTGTTCGATAGCTGGATGGTAGGTCAGGATTCTTTCCAGGGTTTAGTAAGGCTATTACTTTTGATTTTCTCCACACTTTAGGTAGTTTTAATGTATCTCTGATATTATTAAAGAGGTCTAATAGCCAACTTTTTGTCCTGTATTCAAAGTGCCGGATTTGTTCTAGACGCATATCATCTATACCAGCCGCTTTCCCGTTTTTTAACAACTTTATGACAGCTTCCAGTTCTATATCTAAAAAGGTACCTCCTAAACCCATATTTTCGTTTTCCTTGCGTCTATTGATCTTTGGTTTAGGCATCCTCGGTTTCTTCACCTTAGTAAATTGTGGACTATTTAATTAGGTGTTACTATAGGTATAGTGGGGGTCATTATTCAATCGCTTGGTAAGGTCCCAGGCTTTCTTGCTGCTTCGTTTCATATCTAGATCTGCTAAAAGATCACACCATTTCTTCCTTTTTTCGTCTGTAAGTAGTTTCAATAATTTATCTCCCTCTTCAATAGTTTCTTCGTCAAATGGGTTTTCTTCAAACATTCCCGTGTATTTGTTCAAAGTTTCCGTTAACTCTGGTGTTAGCACTGGTATGTATCGCGTTCGGCAGCCTCTTGGTATGTTTCTCCTAGAAATAGACTTTACTAATTCGATAAATTCGTCGTAATTCTCGGGTATTGGTTCTATAAACAGTATAGAACCAATCCACATTATCAAAAGCTTTTTCTAGATCGACGAAAGCTGTATAAGTTGTTTTTCTTTTTCTATTCTGTTTCTCAATAACTTGTCTTAGTGCTAGAATAGCTTCCCTAGTGCCTTTTCCTCTCTTAAAGCCAAATTGGTCCTCAGTTAGCAATTCATCTATTATTCGTTCCATTCTTTTTAACACAATTCTGGTATGGATTTTTGACGCATGTGCTATAAAACTTAGCGTTCTATGTTGTTCACATGTTTTTGCTGTTATTTTTTTTTGGAATCGGTACAATTATACACTTCGTAAAATCACTTGGCACCTGTCCAGTTTCGTAGCATTCTTTGATTATTTCATAAATGATCTTTTTGGTGTTTTTTCCGCAATTTTGTATAAGTTCCGCAGGAATTTCATCAACTCCGGGTGCTTTCTTGTTCTTCAGCTCCACTAATGCCTTATCAAATTCTTCTCTCATTATACTTTGATCTATTTCTTCCGTATTATTTTGATGTTCTTCATTTATCTCTGCGTCTATTGTCATATTTTCTTCGCGATACAGTTGCTCTAGGTATTTTTTCCAACATTTTGCTACTTCTGCTTCTTCATATATGATATTGCCATTTGCTTCTTTAATACTTGTAATTTTAACTTTTCTTTCCTTAAAAAATGTTCTAACAATCCCATACGCCTTATCCATTAATCCCACTTTTAACGCTTCATCAATATCCTGACAAATGTTATTCAAAAATACTTCCTTGCTTTTCTTGCATTCTCTATTTATTGTATTTTTTTAATTTCCTGTATTTTTCCTTTCCTCTTTGGTCTGTAGCATTTTATATTTCCTCCTTTCATTAATCATTTCCAGGATTTCTTCGTTTATCCATTCCTTCCTTTTAGTTTCTTTTGATTTCTCTAAAACTTCATCAAATTGTTTAATATACATCGTTTAATATTTCCCCATTTCTCTTCAATGCTTAAAGTACATTGTGCGTCATAGGTCTCCATTATCGCTCTATCTGTCCTTTCTTTGTATGAATTATTGATTTCTTCCACTTTAAGGTTTGTCAGTTGAAAGCGTTTCATACTTTTTTTTCTTTTGTAATCTCTTAAACTTAAGTTCACAATGCATTAGGATCAGGTTATGATCGCTATTAATGTCGGAACCTGGATAACTTTTACAATCTTTAATTTGATTTTTGTATCTTCCTCTTACCAGTATATAATCTATTTGTGCTCTTCTTATATCGTCGGGAGCTTGCCACTTATATCGTCTTCTTTTGTGATGTTTGAAGTGTGTTTTCGTTATTATTAGATTATTTCGCACACAGAACTCTAATAAGATTTATCTTCTTGGATTTCTAATTCCAAGTCCAAACTTGCTGACAATATTCTTTTCTTTCCCTTCCCCCACGGTGGCATTAAAGTCTCCTAGGATAATAAGATTTTCTTCTCCTTTGTCTTTATTAAATCATTTAGTTCTTCATATATTATTTCTACTTCATCGTCCTCTTTTTCTGAGGTGGGCATATAAACTAGAATTATCACAGTATCTATTAGTTTGGTATCTAACTTGACTAGAATTATTCTATCGCTATATTGCACATAGCCTTTTACCTTGTGTCCCATATTTTTTTTGAAGAACTATTCCTACTCCTTTTGTACCAACCTTCCATCTTCTGTTCCCGAATAAATTATTCTATATTCTCCTAACCAAAAATCACCCGATTTAAGCCATCTCATTTCCGAGACGCCCAGAATATCTATTTTAAGTCTCTTCATCTCAACTTTTAAATTCTCTAATTTCCCTGTCTGCAGAAGTGTTCTGACATTCCATGTACCAACTCTCTTGATATCATGACCTTTCATCTTCATTCTTAAAGAATTAACTTCTTGAATAGTCCCCACCCGGAGATCCGATTGGAGGACTATTTTACCTTCGGAATTTTTTACTGTCAAAGCATTCATACTTTAAAATTGCTGATACTTAGGATATCTATTAAGATCTTTAATGCGATAGTTTCCTCTTACTTTTCGCATTCTATGCCGTTGACGAGAAAATTGACTCGTTCGTCCGCCTTTAAGAGCAATTTCTTACCCTAAGGACAAGAGAGTGCCCTTCCCTTTACTAGCGTAAAGAGTTGCTCCTTATACCGGGAGTAGTCCGGCTTAATCCCACTGTAATCTCCTGCCTGAGGATTTCCGCCAGTGGAGCTCGGGGCCCCGGGTGTGCTAAGCCCGTAGTATATGTCATACTATTGACATATACTTCCCCTGAGGGATATATATGAGTATATGTTATTATTATATAATATTATCTGCGTTATCTAAATGGCACGAACTATTATATAATGCTATTAAATAAGTACGCTGTAGCGTTCTTCAACAGAAAGATTCGTAATATTTTTAGAGGGTTTTCCATTATAACTCTTTTTTTAAACGAGTGCAGTTCGACCATTACCTTTTTTCAATCCAAGTGCAATTCGACCATTTATTTGTAGGTAATAAGTGCAATTCGACTATTCCGGTTGTTCCGGTGACCTTTTTTTCTTCGATTTTTTGTTTCTTATTATTTATATATTTTTGAGAAAATATATGTTTGAAGTTTGTCCCTCTCCCCTATAAAAGGGTGTAAAGACGCTACTAGTTTACCTTCTTAGGACACTGTTAAACATGTTACCACAAGCCAACGAATATTCCTTAATTTATTATACTCACTTTCAAAATTTGAACCATAACCTCAACATATAAATATAGTATTCAGTAGCATGGTGATTATCTATAAACCATAATGCACAACATATATTTCAGTACCTAACCACCCACTTTTTTCTCTAGCACACCATCCTTGAAATGCTTTCAAAAACATAATTGAAGAAAACTAAAAACTATTAAAGATTAAAATACCTACCTACTTACATTTTACCAACTCAAACTTCAGATTAACAAATTTTATGAAACTTTTCCCTCTTCTATTTTATTATTAACTAAAAATACAAAATGTTGATTTTATGGTCGTGTTATATTCTTATAGACTACCACGAGTTCTGTTTCATTCGTGTTTCGTGTAAGTAATATATTTAAACTTGGAAAATTGATATATGAGTATTCATCCAAAACATTTACTCATCAAAATCCAACCACACACATACCCACTCATTATCAATTATCATGTACCGTTTTATCAAAAATTAATACTTACTTAAGTATTATAATACAATTTGCAAATGGTTAATTTTTATAAAAATATTAACTTAAATAAAATACCATCTCGTATGTCATTTTTATATAAAAGGAAAACAGTAAGGGTACGCTAGAATATATCTAATAATTTAGTTGGGGTATTCAGCTCCCCCCCTCCAAGTCAAGTATGACTTGTATTGTCCTTAATATTTTACTTTAGCTCCAATAAATCGGTCTCTGAATTATTGTTTAATTTACATTTTTATTACATTAAAGGTCTACCCAAATAAGCTAATTAGATTAATTAGATTTTAGTTACAAAATAAATCTACCTAAATTCGCTGCTCTGCGCTGTCAATTGTTCTAACATTGAATGCACAATAAGCACGCACACCATCATATTATCAAAATTGTCTACGTAGCGCCTACGTAGTTGCAACTACAATATACGTCTTATATATAATCTTTTGTATTAAATTTGATAAAAACAGATTGCCAACAGCAGAAAAAATATCAATAGTGGTTATTTCTACTATTGATCAAACTGCATAAGATACTATGCAGGTCGACACAGGTACAGTTCTACTCTGCCTTGTCATGCCTCCCAATATGCGCCCGGTCTTAATCGTATTTTTAATTTTAATTTTTTTTTAGCGTAATATTCTGACACACTAAGGTTACTAATCATACCGAAAAAGAAACTTTTATGAATAAGACTATATTGTCGAAAGTGAAGTATAGAAACCTTCCTCCTTCATCAAAGAATGCTAAACCTACACCCTTCTAGATAACAAAAATTTAAAATATAAATGATCACAATATAATAACTGATAACCAGTAGCGGTGCGTGAATAAAATTTAAAGGGAGACTTAACTTTTGAGTAACCAAGGGCGTCCGCAGAAATGTGTCAAGGGGGGG
>NW_020272913.1:17552-25973 GCF_003268045.1 Sipha flava
ATAATGTACCTTATTGTTTTCGACGTGTTTTCTATCATATAAGTAGGTAACGTAAAAATTAAATTATTAATCATGTATATAATTATAACGTTAAAACTTAATCTTACAGTATTAATTTTAATTAATCAATGCGCAACTTTAAATTAACAAATGCATTTTTTTTATACAAATAAAATGTAATCATTGATTTGGTAATTTTAGGTTACTTATAAAATTAAATGTTTCTAGCTTCTATAAAATAAATAAAAAACTATTTGAAAATAACTTATTTATTCTTTTAATTAAAAACTAACATAGCTTATACTGCTTAGAGCTATATTATAATATTATAGTAAATAACCTTGATTAAAATAAATTATTAAAAAAAATATGTATTAATACATATTAAACTATATAATATACGTTCACTGGATGCCGTAGTAGCAGGTATAGTTAAAAATCATCTGGCACAGTTTGATATACTGAGAATATATTTCTTGTAAATCATCTGAAACCAAAAATTAAAAATTAATTTAGCTTATTTTCAATCATACATTTCAATTTTTAACTTACTTTTAAAAAAATATTCCAATATTTCACGAGGTGGTTTTTCTGTGCCTGAGTAGACTACTTGCAATTCATTACGCAAACGATGTTCATCAAAATAATTTGCATATTGTTTTAGTAACTTCAGAAATTTGGCTTCAGGAAAACTGTTTGAATAAGATTTGAACATTTTTTTCATTCGTTAACTCAACAAACTCAAAATTTGAAAAATCCTTAAATCTGATGTCAATTTGAACAGTTAAAGAATCTAATACTTCATACAATATTTTACGAAGAGTTGCTTTTAGTTTACAATCATAAATCAATGTATCATTCAATTTGTTTGCTTCTTCACAACAATTAACCACGATTTCTTCATTTCTTAATCTTGACAAATAATTTCTTAACTTTTGAACTTCATTAACACATCTACTTATATCAGACATAATTTTAGATTGTAAAAAATTAAATACAATGTCAGTATAAATAAATATTTTATTAAAAAATATTAATAAATAGACAAATTTTATATCATTTAATTTATCTAATAATCCAGATGCAGTGGCGATTGAAATTGGGTCCCAATTTGATTCTTCCGTCACGTCTTTTACCGCGTTTTTGAGTTCTTGAAAATTGATTTTAATTGTTGAAGCGGCTCTGGAATGATAATTCCATCTTGTATCACTATGATTTGGTAGTTTAAAACCTTGTTCTCTAAGAAGCTCACTTCTTTTTGTTGATCGACTAAAATATTTATGAAACATTGTTAAATTGCATATGAACATTTTGACTGGTTGTATCGTTTTTTGCACCATGTAGCAATACTTAATTTAATTGATGGTCATAGAAATGTATAAATAACGCACTAGGATATATTTGTCTTATTGTATTTTGAACACCATTTTTTCCTCCAGCCATTACTGAAGCTTCATCATAAGTTTGACTTACGATTTTATTTCCTACTTCCCATTTTATAATTTCAGCATTTATCACTTCTGCTAAGCCCGATCCAGTTTTGTCTTTAAAAAACATCAAAAAATCCAACAAATCTTTCTATAATATTTTATTCTATAACAAATCGAAATATTATGCTCATTTGTGATCGAAATGATACATCAGTAGTTTCATCTACTTGTACAGACACAAAACTTGCAGATTTAATTTCTTTTAAAATTTTAGAATTCAAAACTTTAGTTACACATTGTATTAATTAATTTTGAATGGTATTTGATGTGCCTTTAAAAATTGACGAGGATATGAAATGCTCTTTAAGAAATTGTTCTTCTTGGGCGAATAAATCAAGTAGCTCCATATAATTTCCTCTATTTAATGATTCAGTATTCTCTCGATGACCTCAGAAAGCGAGTTCTTGTTTTCCCAAATAGCAAACTACATGAATCATTCGGGCTATTCGCCTGTTAACATCAACTTGTTCGTTATGTTTTTACGCTTCTAGTCGCCGACCTTCTGAAATGACATGTTCAATACGAATTTTTCCCAGAAGATGAAATTGTTCTTGATTTTTCAAGTGTGTTTTCAAAATAGCATGTTTTTCTGCTTTTCTTATAATATTTTTTATAATAGATATTCCATCAAAACTCCATTCTTTTTTTACCTCGAAAAAATATACAAATGAAACTAGAGATGTTCCGGGTACACGGTAATTACTCGATGGCCGGGTACTCGATATCATATTTAAGACTCGGCTCTTACTCGGTACCCGACGTAATATCTACATTTTTACCCGGCATTACTCGGTACCCGGCGTAATACCAACATTTTTACCCGGCTCTTACTCGTTACCCGGCGAAATGCTACATTTTTACTCGACTCATATCCAATGGCAAACGACAATCTATTTATAAATATAGTAATACCTATAATTAACATAACGGGAAATATCTAAAACTCTAAGGTAATGAATTATAATTTATTTTGGTACTTATTAATTATTATATTACTTAGAATAACTGAACCGATTTACGATAGCCAGTTGATTATAAACAAATCATGTTTTTCTTCTATGAATTACAAAAATAAATCTCGTGTTTACCGTCTAATGTTTATATATAAATTATATGATAAAAATCTGCAATCAAAACCCGTAATAAAATATAAATTATTACTATACAAATATTCTCAAGTATAAGTAATCAGTAATCAGTAATCACTTTACAGTCTAGTAGTCTACACTGCGCAGCTAGTACAGTTGTAGTACCTTCTACCTATTGCTTTTTTGTTTTAACTTTTTTAAATTCATTCGATGAATCCAATGGACGAGGCCGAGGACGAGAAAGTGCCATTTATCGGTACGTAATACATTTTATGTAATTTTAAACTCTATTATTTTTTATATTTGAATTTTTAGTTACAAATTACAATATTCATTCATTATTCAATATTATTGTCTATTGAACAAAACTGCACATAGCTATTGCCTAATATCTAAACAACTGGTATTAGTGTTACTTAATTTGTATTAGTGTTTGGCTAAGTTTTGTTATTAATTTATTATAATTGAAGAACTACCCAGTGGCCAGTACCAGTACTGACTACTGAGTTCTTAAACTGTTTAAAGACTTAAATTATATTATTAATAATTTTTAATCAGTAATTGTTAGTTGATACTTTAATACTAGTATAATTCCCATTTTGTATTTACACTTCTACTCGGCCTATACTCGATACCCGGTTTGTATTAAAATTTTTACTCGGCCAATACTCGATACCGGCTTAGTACTATAAATTTTACTCGACCAATATTCGATACCCGGTTAGTATAAACAATTTTACTCGGCCAGTACTCGGTACCCGGCTTAGTACCAGATTTTTTACTCAGAACATCTCTAAATGAAACAATAAAGTTTGTTGCGTTTATTACAACCACTAAGCCACGTAAATTTATCATACCAACTACTTTGAAATTGACGGGTATATTTTCCGTCTTTATATTCAATCGATAAAATGAAAACTATATTTAATATGGAGTAGACTTTTTGTTTTTTTAATTTACATTTTTCATCATACGTAAATGAATGAAAATCATTGTCTAATAATTCATCTAATGTACAATGTTTTGATTCCATTTTTTTCAATATTAAAACGCTACAAGAATACAAGATTGCGACGCACACGATACACGATTACACGGTTTAACGGCACAACGGTCAACGAATAACACGTCGCCCGATGGCAGAGACTAGTCTCCCGGATTCCGTATAGTAACTATTATCGATATGATTCCCCCACGAACTTTTATTTTCCTCCTATCTATTAGAATTGTGACAGTCGTTCGACCGTCTCATTTGTTTTACGACCGCATCGTCCGTCGTTATCGCTAAATCCAAAAATAGCTCAGAACGTATTTGCATTGAATCATACGTATTCACTGAATCACACCACGATGGACATAATATTTTATGTACACGCATACATATATATAGTAAATATAGTTTTCAACAGTATATTATTTACACATAGATTACACAAATACTTGAAAATAATTTTAAAAATTTTAAATAATTTTTTTTTTTCAATGTTATAATTATTGGGGAGACGCTGTCTCAAAGTTTCCCCTGACGCACCGCCACTGCTGATAACATTATTAAACACTATAATGTTTCTGCATAGTCAGTTAACAATATATAATATAATAAAATTGGTTTCACATGCAGATGGTTTCAATTGTATATTCATAATTTATTATCTGTATACCTGGCCTTGCATACAACTTGAACAAAGTTTAAATACAAATTTGAAGTTTTGACTTTGAGATTAATTTTCGCAAGAAGGAATGATTTAATATGTTATAACATAAAATAATATATTTATTTTTAAGTTAATTTTATTATTTAGTTATTTACTATAATAGCATAACTACTATTTTTTTAAAGTCTCTCTGTTTCTCTAATATTGTAAAAGGATTTTTTTTTAATAATTATTTTCTACTCTGTAAATGGGAAATTTCAAAAACTATTTATCTTTAATTATGATATGCTTATTACGATCTTCATAAAATAGTCTTCGTTCTTGATTTATTAATATGGAATAAGCGGAGGGGGAAAGGCTAATTCTCGTACATTATGATTATGATGATCACGGTTTCTCTACGCATTGTGCTCATAGTTAGATCCATCCATCGATATTTATTTACTTTTTAATTGTCTGCAAAGCTTATCGAAAAAACGAGTGGTCTTATCCCACATGCCACATTTCTTTAATTTGATTGATTTACTTCCTGTGTAACGGTATTTATTAATATATATTACCTAATTTTTATAGCTTACATCCAATAATTATTTTTTTTAATTTTTAAATAAAATAATGATTTACTAAAACTGTTTAATTTGGTTCGAAAGGTTAAACTAACCTTTCGGTTCGTACTTCAATTGATTTTTTAATAATGGATTAAAGTGTGCCATGAGCATATAAATATACGCAAGCATTGATCATATTTACTTATACACGTACTCACAAACTACAAGTGTTACAGCTTCTATATCTATGTACGTACGAATCAATTAAATAATTTATTAATTTGGTTACTTGATAATTATATCGTTGTCTTTTCATCGGCAAAAATGTTTACACATTTAATAATTGCTATTTTTACCTACCTGCTAGTATTGGTCCAAGTGAACATTAATAATTTATTGTTTGAAAATGTTTGAAAATATCTGTTTGAATAACTTTTATCTTATTTGAATAGATTTAAGATCAGCTAAATTTATCTTGTTCTAGATCCATATGATATGGACCATATCTAGTTATCTAAACCAGGTACTGGAACCGTTTGAATTTATTCTTAACGGTTCCGGTTCTTTGTTAAAAAAAAATAATGGTACCAGTTCCTAATATCAGTAAAATATTATTTCTTATTTAGTGAATATACCACATAGTTTAAGATTTTTAATGCATATAAATGCATATTTGAATGTATATTTTATCATATATTAGTGTGCATTATTGCATGCTTATTTATGCGTTTTTTAATACATGAACTTATGAATTCTATTCATAATAAATATACATATAATAAACATTTCAGAAGTATAACTATTTCAAATAGGTACCTATCCAGAATGTGAATTTTGTACAATCCTTGGTACTAATATTATGAGAATGGATCCCTGATTATTTATAAACTAAGTGGTAATAACTAATAAGTAATGATAAATAAAACTATTTTATTTTGGAAGCTAAAAGAACCTTAATAGTTTAAAAATTTCAGTTCGGGTCCGGATTATCAATATTACGATTCCAGTTCTTTTCGATTCGATTTGGTTCCTGCAGTGATCAAAACACAAACATTTCAGTAAATTGTAACTGAAAATTTCATTTTAATAATCAATTTTCCAGGATATTATAAATATTAAATAGTAAATATTTTATTGATTGGGTTTAAAAACACAAAATATTTGATATTTAAAATGCGCAGATTGAATAAAATATTTTCCTACAGAAAATAATTTTATTAATTACTATATTTCAAGCATCAAATATAATTTGGTCTGGCCTTTTGAAAATAAACAAAAACGGCTATTAAGTCTAACAAATAAATAATACTTACCCATATATTAGTAATTGTGTATTATAATTAATATAAAAAATTCCAAGGCCGGTAGCACATTGAGACGCAGATGACGCTGCACAACGTAGGGCAGCATAGTGCAGGAAAAACTGTGTCAGCTATGTGAGCGCATACTCATAATTACTACGCAGTTCTATGTCGCCATTCACCTAGTCTTAAGTGAAATTATAGCAGACGATTTAATAAATTGAAGTTCTGAATCAGTTTCTGATGATGAATTTTATGAATTTATTTTATTATACTCGTTAAATATATAAAAAAAAAAAATGGAGAAAAACTAATTTTATAAAAAAAATTAATTTTTTAATTTTATCTTCATATAATTGACATGACTAGTGTCATATAAGATACTGTAATGTCGGACGGCTTCAATCACAGACTCTTCCATAATAAAATAAAAATTAAAAATTAAATATTGAATTAAAATTAAAAAAGTAGAAATTATGTTAGGCCGGCATAACTGGAAAATATTCCAAACATATGTGGCATGTGCGCAATAAACTGTCGCGAACACTGTATAATGCAGATCGACACAGGTACAGTTCTGCTCTGCCCTGTCCTGCCTCCAAATATGCGCTAGTACATTCTAATAGATTACAGAAAACAATGCTGCGCTGCGCTGCGTCGCAGTGTGCGCCCGGCCTTAGTCGTATTTTTAATTTTAATTTTCTTTAGCGTAATATTGGAATTATTCTAACACACTAAGGTAACGATTCACTTTTTTAGCGCACTAATTTAAATAATTGTAAATGCATATTATCTTTTATATGTATAGCCCATTAAAGAACTTAAAATGTTTTTATTCATGAATATTACATAGTTATTTAAACTCCAATAACTATAAGCTCCAGCTTCAATAAAATATCCAATAAAAGTTTGTTTATACTTAAAAAAAAATTTTCTTGACGTTTTAAAAATAAATGAAAATAATAATTTTGCTTTTAAAAAACAATGACAAATTATATTAGAGTGCACCAAAACAGGTTTATATTTAACTTTATTATTCGATATGATTGCACTTTATAGTAATTTTAAAATAAAGATACTAAACTATACTTGCTATAGAGATTAATCGAGATAATCATGATTTATTGTATAGTTACATAATTCAAAATACGTGACAAAATAATTGGTTTTAAGAGTAATTTAATGTGAGCTAAAAAAAACGAAGGGTGTTTTTGGGAATCTAATTATGGTTGAGAAACTACGTCTTCTTCTATAGTATTTTCTGGAATTTAACCACTATGTTTTACTACTTGTTTTTCTTGTACACTGACCGTTTAATTTTACTAATTTGTTATCGTTTGATTGTAGCTTTCTATAATTGTGTACTGATATTGAATAATTTGAAATTCCGACTGAAAGACATTCACGGTAGTGCTCTTTGAATATGAATTGACTTTTAAAAGAACACCAGAATAAACCACAGTTATAGTTTCAACCCATTCCGTAACATCTTGATAAAAAGCTTTTTTGCTATTTGCATCACTTTGACTAATAAACTCTTGCGATTCATTAATTTGAGTGTTTATGGAATCGCATGTCTCTAGAAACATTTTTTGAGTTTTTTGTAATTTTAATAAAAGTAATTCTCTATAACAAGTATCCTCTGACATTTGAACCGATGTAACTAAAGTTAAGCACACTTCACTGAATTTTAAAATGCTGTTTGTAATGAATGAATTAGCATCATCCTCTGTGTTATATACTTCCTCGTAATCTATTCCAAATACTTGGTACATTTTAATAACGAAATCCTTGTACGAAGTGGTTTGCTGAATAAGTATATATTCCGAACCATCCAATGAAAAATAGTTAGCTCTTCTAACGGTTGTTTCAATATAGTTGGACAAAATTTCCATCTTTTCCTCAGTGTCTGTGTAAACTGCATTTAGCCCCTCAAAATATTCATCGGAACCGTATTCTGTAGTTTCAGTTATATAATCCACTGTTGCCGAAACAATACTGTCCAAGTAATCGACATTCATTTGGAATTCTTTTTGATTAGAATTTAATGAATTTATGACCACACTCGTGTAACTGTTTTGCTCTGTGGATTGCACTATGTTAATACTTGATGAGAACTTGGAAATAACGGACGTTTTGAAAAATGTTATAGTTTGCATTATTTGTGTAACAGAATTAATACGAAAATCTATATTTCTTGTACTAGATCCACCACCATTTCCACTACCACCACCATTATCACCACCACCACCACCACTATTATCACCTCCACCACCACCATCATCAAAACCATTATTATCACCACCACCATTATTACCACCACCACCACCACCACCACC
>NW_020272913.1:28973-39220 GCF_003268045.1 Sipha flava
CCACCACCACCACCACCACCTCCACCACCACCACCATCACCGCCGCCACCACCACCTCCAACACCACCAGCAACCTTACCATAATTATTATCATCATCACCACCACCACCACCACCACCATTACCACCACCACCGCCACCACCACCACCACCACCACCACCTTGTGTGGCTCTTGGTTTATAAGGTTTTGCTTCTATTTGATTACTATTTTTGTTTATATATATTTCAATTTGACGAAAGATTGCAGTTATTTCGACAGTAAGTGAACCCATTGATCCAATAACATCAGTCGTAATTTGTTCCGTTATTTGGGTAATTCCAGTACTTTGAGAATCTTGTGTATCTGAACTTAAAGTATTTGAAATAAATATATAAGTGCCAATATTAATAATATACATTTTGTTTGATACTGCTGTACATTTCGCAAATAAAATTGAGTATTTTAATTCTTTAATTGTTATTTGATTATATTCCCAAGTATTTAAATCAGTTTCATTATTAGATAATGTTTGTGACTTCATCTTTATATAATTCATCTGACATATAAAGGTTTGTAAAATTAATTTATTTATTATGAATGGATAAAAAATCTTTTGGCAAAACAATATCTGCCGATGGCTGTCCACTTTTTTCTTTTTCAACAACTCGTATATCATAATCAGCTACATTGGGATTACACCATAGAACATCATTATAATATTTTTCTATTGATTCTTCTCCGTATGAATTAAAATTATTTGTTAACATACTACCATCCATACTAAACATTATTGCTCGTTGATAATGTACTTCGGTGGATTTTACGGCCGTTAGAAGCATTTTATTAACACTCCTATATAATGTTGTCATAGCCTCTGTGTAGTCATTGGTATCTTTATTAAATGTAGATTCAGCTTTTGTTTGTGAATCTTCTATGGTCAGTGCAATATTTTTACTCATGTAATCAAAGTTTGCTCGAACTATATTCACTTGCTCCCATATCAAAATTCTCATTGATATGTCTTGCGAAGAATAACCCATGGAATTTATATAAATCATAGTCAATGATTTCTTATATATTTCATACATATGAAGAACAGTTTTTCTCAATAATAACAATGAATCGTTGTCATTAAGATCAAAAAACACTGTAAGGTCAGACGTACTGTAAATTTCCTAAAAAACAAAAAATAACTATCATAATAATAACGTCATATAACTGAAATAGACAATTTACGACGATTTACGAATTTACGTACCAATAATTTTTCATCGGGGCTTGCAGATCCAGTACATAAATCTATTCCCATACCATAAAGGAATGCGTACTTAATCGATGCGTATACATCCATTTCTTTGGCCAATTTTTTTCGTACTTGGTTATATTGATTAACAATGATTTTCCATTGCTGTTCAGTTATGTCGACAGTGTTTGTATATTCTGGAACATTGTCAAACTTGGTTTTTTAATTCTTCGACTTTTTTCATAAAATCAATGTAAGACGATTGACATCTCTGTGCAATAAGAATTGTTTGAGCAGTATTTATATCGTTAACATCGCTAAGTTTCGTGTCTGTCTTCGTTACAGTCACATCTGTTTTATAATAATTAATTGTCATGTACAGCATAGCGTTTAATTTGTCTTGCATTTCTTTTTCTTCGTCATCATCAAACGATGAGGATGTTTCTTGAAGACCACTTTCAGCTATCTGAATTATATCTGTTATAATATCATTTGACGGGCTATCGATTTCATTGAATCCACTTTCGATATAATAACCTGAAGATAGCATACATTCTACAGATGTTATGTATGCTGCTTGAACCGTTAGCGTGAAAACCGAAATGTACTGTGTAGCATTAGGTACAACCAGATTATTGAACTGAGCTGGTAATAATGTATCATCGTCTGCATCATAACACTAAAATATATACATACATATAAACATATAGAAAATTTAAGCATACAATTATATAATATAAATTAGAATCAGGCACGGATTCAGGAGGGACTATGGGTGCTCGTGCACCCCACGTCGTCTAAGCCACCAACAAAATAATTTTATATTATAAATTATATCACTTGTTCATTTCCAAAATAAAAATAATAATAATATTATCGGTGCTTTCCGCCGTCGTCATCATATACGACAATGACAACTGTTATTTGTTGTTATACTCATATGTAACGACATCGGCGTAAAGCACTGATTATTATTATTATTAGATCGCTATTCGCTTATTATTGTTATATATATGTATCTCAGTTATTTGGCTCGTGACTGCCTGACGAATATAATATTATATTATTGATAGCAGTGACGGAATTTATTTTTCAATGTTACGTGTATCGAATACACACCATTGCCACACATGCGGGGTTTTCAGGGGGGTGCTTAATACCTCAAAGTTCTAAAATGGCACCCCCAGTTTATTTTGAGGTAAAAATATTGTTTAAAGAGAATTATTTTGCATTTATAAGAATAAGTAAACTCCAGTATGGATTGGTAATGCAATGAACGTACAATGTACATACATGTGTTATACATGTATCTATACAGTAAGAGCATAGGCGCACATAAGGGGGGTGCTCGGGGGTGCTTAGCACCCCCAGATTTAAAATTAGCACACCCAATTTCCTAGAATATTTATTTCAGTATTTCATCAATAATTTGTAAATTATTGTTGTTTATTGGGTTGGACATTTTTTTCCAATATAAATAGACAATAATGTATAATATAGTTGACGAATTCACGATTAAAACAATATTGTATAATTGCACGTTTTACTGATTCAGTTTTTATCTAACTATTAAACTATAAACAGCAATCATAATATTATAGAAAATCACATTATCTTATCTTACTTTATATTCTTATATTATCTACAGTTTACGGTTGGCTACGAAATTATGTTCTATTTATAACTTTGATTATTACTTGGTTTTTAGTAATATTTAACCAGTGAGCTACTCTGAATTGTATATGGAATGACAAATATTATTACCAATCATTAGGCATGTTCTGTACAAAAATAATATCGATAATATCAATATCGATATATCATATTTCAATTTAATGATATCGATATTTTTAAACATTAATATCAATATTTTGATATTTGATAATTGATGAAAAAAAATCGTATTTTTATAACTTTTTTTTTACTATTTATAACAAAAACATAAACTATACTTAATAAGTATTAATTAAATAACCACTTGTAATAATTAAGATGTTTTATTGATACAGTCTTATTTTATAAAAACAAAATTAATATTAACAAATCTTAATATATAGGTAAACAATTTTGAATTCGTAACCGCCTACTGCCTAGATATACTTATTACCTAATATATATCATAGACTATAAAGCATAGGTACACTAATAAAATATACTACTTAGTACTTAATCCGTGGAGTATGGCATAACATAACAACGACAACAATAAACATAAATAACAAAATCGCCGATAAATGGACACATAGATAACAGTCATTTGGAAAATAATCATAAAGTAACGATTAATGATGGTATTTTCTGTAGCTATTCTAAATATAAAAAATTAGTATTTTTATTTTTGTAGCCATTTTGAGCCAGTGAGGCCAGGCAGAAAAAAAAAAATATCAGTGATATATCAATATTATTGTATATTTAAAATATCAAAATATATCGATATATCAAAGCAAAATATCGATATTTGATATTATTAATATATCAAGCCCATACCTACCAATCATACAAACTATATGATTCATTACTATTGATAAAAATTAATACTAAATAAGAATTATTACTAAAAACAAATAATATTTTCTATCAAATTGATAATGACGATTATTAATTTTTAGGCATTTTAAGTTCAATAACAAAAAAAAACTTAGTTGTTATAATTTTCATTCTTTATGATGTACTTTGTATCATTAATATTTTGAGCTATCAGCTTTAAAATAAAAAAAGCTACATTGAGATATTCTGAAAAAAATAATTAATGGTGTTATTGATTCATTTAAAAATCTACGTTCTGATGAGGCTTTTGATAAATTTTGGCAAAAGGTTCAAGATTTTTCAAATAAAAATAATATACTATTGACAATACTATCCACAAACGAAGGTAGTTCTTAATTATTTATTTGGATTATATATTATTGCTTTATTTAAAACATACATTTAAAATGTCTGTACCTAAGTCTATACAATAACATATTGTTAAAAAAATATTTATGTATTTTATCTGACTATAATGTCAAACAAAAAACAAAATCGGAAACGTCGTGAACCAACCAAACTTCAAGATTACGACCTAGGTCATCGAACAGGAGCAGTGTCTGAAAATAATACTTCAAACACCATTGGATATTGGTATACAATAGTTTATTTAAGGATAATTGATGGAATAATTGTGAATTTAGAAAAATATTTTTTTTGAGGAAAGCTTAGAGCTGGCCAATTCTGTAGAAAACATTTTTAACTTGGATGAATATAATAGTCTTCTTTTATAAACACTTATAAGATATACATTTAATAAAAAATAACTAACTATTTAAAATATTTATTACATGGTCATATGTTTTGAAATATTATTATGTAAATTAATCTGTTTATTGTTTGATATATCAGGATATTTTGAAAATATCAACTGCTAGTTTATCAGCAGAAATGCTAGTCTTAAAGAATAGTCTACCAGCCAACTTTGAATTTAAAGACTTGAAAAATCAATGTAATAAAAGTTCGTTTCCAAATGTTTATAAACTAGTTCAAGTGGGAATGACAATTCCAATTTCGTCTTCAACATGTGAACGCTCTTTTTTAGCTATGCGTAGATTGAAAAATTGGTTACGCACTTGAATAGGCCAAGAAAGATTTACTAAGTTATCTACGTTTAGCATTAAGAGAAATCTTACTAATAAAATAGATGGGGAAATTATATTGGACAAATTTTATAACTTATAATATAATTACTTTTAAATATTCATTAATAAAAATTAAAAATTATGGCAACGCATTTGATTATATTATTAGGGGGTGGGGGGCAAAGCTCCCCCACGAACCTGTATACTATAAATTATTCCAGCACCCCTTGAATTCAAAAACAATGTGCGCCTATTTGTGTTTATGTTACCTATGCATATGATACTATGTTGATGGTCAAATTTATTGCTGGAATACCATTTAGGTATCACGTTTTGTTTACCATCTACAGGTTTTATCACTTTTTGATAAAAAATATTGATGTTTATTAATAATAATTTGTAAGTTATAATATAGAAAATTGCTACATTTATAATTAAATAGTAAAACTAAAACAATTTGTGCCAAGTAATTGTAGGGCAGTGGTTCCCAACCAGAGGGGAATTTAGAGTTGGCTCATGGTTATTTATTATCTAAATCTGTTGCATGATGAATAATTCCACCTCAATTTGTACAAAATTTTTAGATGACTTGAAGTTATTTTTAATGTACCAACTGATTAGTTTTTAATTAATTTTTAGGAATAAAGGTTGAAACCTTTTTATTTTTCAATTGAAAATTATCATTGTTGATTATGTAAGTAATTATATGAAATAAAGGGTGTACGATAACCAATAATTTTCAGATTAAACGACCAACATTGATCATGAGTTCTATAAAAATGTACCAGTCTGGTCGTCCATATGACTTGTAAATTATCTTTTAAAAATATTGTACTACCTACTACGAGGCGGCTTTTGGAGCCATTACAAATATATGGTTAAGCAATTATTATTCAAACAAATTAAACAATGCTAATAGTCCCAATAATACAATATGTATGGTATATTTTATTATTTTTTTTTTTTTCAATAATAATCAATTTTATTTTTTTTTTTAAGGAAAGCCTTCAACAACTAGGTCGTTAGGCTGAAATTCAACATAGATATACTTAATATTATTTACATACATATTTACATAAAATTATTCTAAATTAGGGACTGGTACCGAATTCGTTCCCGAACTCGAACACCACGTGCCGAATTGGTTCCCGTCTGGAAAATTTATTTTATCAGGTATAGCCGAATTGGTTCCTGTTTGAAAAAGGTATTTTATTAGGTATAACCGAATTGGTTCTCGTTTAATTACGCACATTTTCCTTCACAATTTTATTATTAACTTTAAAGTAGGTTTGGTTAACAATGTTTGTTAATGTGTGTTAAAAAAAATGATAAAATATATATAATTTTAAATCGTTGATTTGAAAGTCAACAAATCATAACTTAGGTGTACGAAATAAAGGTAATAAAATACAATAAATACAATTTAAAACCACTGATTTGCAAATTTGAAGCTAACTTTTTTTAAATATTCAATTCTCGTAATCTTCTCATTAATGTACTCAGTCATACAATTTTTCAAGTGTTTGTTATTTCTTTCCTGTGCCTATGCTAGTAATTTGCTAGTCTCTATTTATTTATATTTATATACTCTATCTTATCGATATAATAATAGTGTCTATATGTCATACATATAGCTTTTAAAATTTTATATTTTGCTCTCTATGCACTGGCCCGCTAGATTTTTATTTTTATTAGTGTAGGTGAATTGTATTAAAAATTAAAATTGTCACTATTTCACCTGTACACAAACGGGAACCAATTAGGTTACTCCCAAATTAGGTTTGTAAGTTTAACGTCATTGTGACAATAATAATAATACAAATAATAATTGTTTAACTTATAAATTATATAATAAATGGTTATGTTTATTTGTAATAGATGATGGTCACCTAGAAATGTTGACGAAGATAAATAAAGTATAAACGAAAATGCTTTTACCAGGCGAAATAACCAAACGCAATATTGAAACATATTTAAAAAGTGTGTAAAAACGTCAATCGTATTATATTCCTAAGTAGAATTTCAGATTGCAAAACATATTTTGTTATACTATTATTAATTCGTCGAACCGGAAACACATCATACATGCTCAAAGACGTGTCCATACGACGTTAGTTGAACGTGATAGTTGTGAGAATAATGGTCAAGGCTCATAACTTATAACTCTAAAAAAAATAGTTAAAAGCTCTATAATATGCTCTTAAAAATATTCATATAAGCGCTTAAATGTGCACTTAACATATAAAAATATGCAAAAATAAATATAACATGAAAAATAAACAATTTTCATTTATTATTAAAAAAAAAAACATATGTATAAAAAAACAATTTTCACCTATTATTAAAAAAAAAAACGTATCATGTATAAAAAAAAAATTTTTAACTTTTATTATTAAAATTCTAATTGCGTCGCTATATGATAAAAAATATATAATTTAAACCAAAAGAAGAAGAATTAGTTAATTAACATGAATTAATTACAAATTTAAAAATTAGAACTACTATATTTACTTATTATTATTAAGAAAAAATGTTATATACGCTACAGAACTGAAATTGACTTAAAAAAGCAAAATAGCAAATAACAATTTTCTAAAAATGCAAGAATAAGTCTGCAAAATAGAAAAAAAAAATAAAATAGCACTTATATTTTGAAATATGCAAAAATATGCAACATAAAATGTTGTATTTAACTTCTTAGTTATCTATAACAAATGTATAGCTCACATAGGTATTTCTAGGACCTCTCAAAAAAAATATGTAAATGCTATAAGTTATGAGCCCTGATAATGACTAATAGGTCTAATACCTGTTAGAAGTACCGAACTTCCACCTATTCAAACTAGATAACTGCTAAGGAGTCCTTACTTTCCCGGTTACCGGGCCCCGGCCAAATACCAAAAAAAAAAAAAAACAAAAACATTAAAAAATGTCGCACAAAATGGATCAACATAGAGAAATATTTCGTGTAAAGAATATGATTTATAGATTCATTTTTTTTTTTTTTTTTAGTTTTAGGTATAAATAGGCTAATAAGAATATTATTATGAGGTGAATAGTAACTTGGAAATTAATATCTCATTACACCGTTGGTAATAGAGTTATAGATGTATAAATTAATTAAAATGTATTTAAGATCCAATACAGAAAATAACAGACTTAGTTCACATTCTGTGTTTTTCATAGATTCCGAAATAATGCAATCAATGAACAGCAGTGAAGTCATACGTTCTTTTACAGAATAATATTTCGTCATGTAACAATTTAATTTTGTTATTTAAAATATATAGATATATTCATTTTTTAATTATTATAATGACATATATATATAATAATTTCTTATTAAGTATGTTTAATATATAAAAAGTCCCTTCTTTTATAGTTCTCTTGGGGCCCTGAGAACCTCAATTTTGGCACTACCTATTAGTATATATATATTATTATACATATTAATACGTGTATTATTACTAATAACTGTTATTTACTTTATTATACATTATTTATTTATATATAAATGTATAATACCCGATGTATTTATACGAAATATTAAATTTAATCTTTACTAATGCCATGTAGTTTCTATTGAACTTTTATTGACATTTCGTTAATCAAACTCTTAGATGACTAATGTAATTATATATACATATATATATATATACTGATTATAAGCATAAACGGTCTAGAAGGAAACAAAGAAAATGTATTTAAAAATCATAAATAACTTACATTGTGCTATGCATACACGAGTAGGTCAGATGATAATTCAAATTTCAAATGACAAAATGAATGTTAAAAAGAAAATGAAATGTTTATTTGTACTATCTTTTTCGTATTATAAAGAAACTATGTAAAATTAAAACATTAAATGTCGCTCTAACGCATATGAGTGATTCCAAACTCTTAAAATGCCCTGTACACATTAAACAATTTTCAATACTGCTATGTTCGACAAGCGCCTGAACATTGATGATATTTTAATTCACAACATTATAATCATACACTATAAGTGCAGTGTTTAACAGTAATTTAACATCGTATTCTATTGTATATATGTAGATTAATCATTTCCATTTTTTTTCCTTTTTGTTCATTAATGCTCGTCCATGAATGTAAAATAAAAATGTCAGCGCATGTTCGTCAGGCACTGTTTATCGGCTTCAAATAATTCAGAAGAATGTATCTATTTCCAGATTTAAATATTTCTATATCCCGCGGCGTTCCCTATATATTGTAAATATAGTGTAACATCGAATTGAACTTATTTGAACTTATTTATGAAAACTCGATTCGAATTTAATGATTTGATAAAATAAAATAATGAGCCCAATGAACGCTCGAAAAAATTCAAGTTGTACGTCGGAATTGAGAATGAAATTCTCATTATTTTTCTTAAAAATAATTATACGCACGGTCTTTTCGAACGATCTTATGAATAACAAACAAATAAGATTTGAATCGCCTACAATAATTTTTGAAAACGATAAATTAATAAACATGTTTTCGCAGCTGATAATATTGCTACTTATAAGTTATAATCTATAATGTATAAACTCATTACCAAGATTCATAACTTAAAGCTATAAAAAAATATGTTTGCTATATTGTGCTATAATATGATCAAAAAATTATTCATATGAGCCTATTCAATATGCACTGAAAATACTAAAATATGTGGAAAAAATTAATATTATGTATAAAATAAAAATTTGCCTCATTAAAAAAACTTATCGTGATCGCTCGCGTCGCTATATTATATAAATAAATATATAACTTATGCCATATGAAGAAGAATTAATTACAAATATAAATAATTAGTACCATTTAACCTAATTAGGTACTTACTATTATTAAGAAAAAATGTTTTTAAGGCTACGGAACTGAAAAAGACTTAAAAAAGCAAACCAACACTTATGTTTCGAAATATGCAAAAGTATGCACAATACAATTTTGTATGTAGCTTCTAAGTTAGGTACCCAAAAAAAAAAAATACGCAAATGCTAGAATTTATGAGCCCTGTTCATTACTAATAAGTAAGGCTGAGAATTTGTAGAAAAGTGCATTTTTTTTTTGGTGACTGTAAAACGTAGCTTTGTAAGTACATAATTTTAATTATGTAACTACGAATCCATTTATGCAACTTTAATTTTGCATTTTTTGATGTTTTTAATTTTTTAGGTAATTTTTGTGCATTTTTAGGTCATATTTTCCGTTTTAGTTCATTTTCTGATATTTTCAATCAAATTCTAAAAACTAAAGACTAAATAAGGTACCCGAAAATAAATATATTAAAGTTTGTTTTATTATTTTAATAAAATAAATACTAAAATATAGTAAAGAAAAATCAAATTCGATCAAAATTTTTCTTATTTTTTTTTTTAAATTAAATAAACACTTATTTATGCATGTAATATAC
>NW_020272914.1:0-10247 GCF_003268045.1 Sipha flava
GTATATTACATGCATAAATAAGTGTTTATTTAATTTAAAAAAAAAAATAAGAAAAATTTTGATCGAATTTGATTTTTCTTTACTATATTTTAGTATTTATTTTATTAAAATAATAAAACAAACTTTAATATATTTATTTTCGGGTACCTTATTTAGTCTTTAGTTTTTAGAATTTGATTGAAAATATCAGAAAATGAACTAAAACGGAAAATATGACCTAAAAATGCACAAAAATTACCTAAAAAATTAAAAACATCAAAAAATGCAAAATTAAAGTTGCATAAATGGATTCGTAGTTACATAATTAAAATTATGTACTTACAAAGCTACGTTTTACAGTCACCAAAAAAAAAATGCACTTTTCTACAAATTCTCAGCCTTACTTATTAGTAATGAACAGGGCTCATAAATTCTAGCATTTGCGTATTTTTTTTTTTTGGGTACCTAACTTAGAAGCTACATACAAAATTGTATTGTGCATACTTTTGCATATTTCGAAACATAAGTGTTGGTTTGCTTTTTTAAGTCTTTTTCAGTTCCGTAGCCTTAAAAACATTTTTTCTTAATAATAGTAAGTACCTAATTAGGTTAAATGGTACTAATTATTTATATTTGTAATTAATTCTTCTTCATATGGCATAAGTTATATATTTATTTATATAATATAGCGACGCGAGCGATCACGATAAGTTTTTTTAATGAGGCAAATTTTTATTTTATACATAATATTAATTTTTTCCACATATTTTAGTATTTTCAGTGCATATTGAATAGGCTCATATGAATAATTTTTTGATCATATTATAGCACAATATAGCAAACATATTTTTTTATAGCTTTAAGTTATGAATCTTGGTAATGAGTTTATACATTATAGATTATAACTTATAAGTAGCAATATTATCAGCTGCGAAAACATGTTTATTAATTTATCGTTTTCAAAAATTATTGTAGGCGATTCAAATCTTATTTGTTTGTTATTCATAAGATCGTTCGAAAAGACCGTGCGTATAATTATTTTTAAGAAAAATAATGAGAATTTCATTCTCAATTCCGACGTACAACTTGAATTTTTTCGAGCGTTCATTGGGCTCATTATTTTATTTTATCAAATCATTAAATTCGAATCGAGTTTTCATAAATAAGTTCAAATAAGTTCAATTCGATGTTACACTATATTTACAATATATAGGGAACGCCGCGGGATATAGAAATATTTAAATCTGGAAATAGATACATTCTTCTGAATTATTTGAAGCCGATAAACAGTGCCTGACGAACATGCGCTGACATTTTTATTTTACATTCATGGACGAGCATTAATGAACAAAAAGGAAAAAAAATGGAAATGATTAATCTACATATATACAATAGAATACGATGTTAAATTACTGTTAAACACTGCACTTATAGTGTATGATTATAATGTTGTGAATTAAAATATCATCAATGTTCAGGCGCTTGTCGAACATAGCAGTATTGAAAATTGTTTAATGTGTACAGGGCATTTTAAGAGTTTGGAATCACTCATATGCGTTAGAGCGACATTTAATGTTTTAATTTTACATAGTTTCTTTATAATACGAAAAAGATAGTACAAATAAACATTTCATTTTCTTTTTAACATTCATTTTGTCATTTGAAATTTGAATTATCATCTGACCTACTCGTGTATGCATAGCACAATGTAAGTTATTTATGATTTTTAAATACATTTTCTTTGTTTCCTTCTAGACCGTTTATGCTTATAATCAGTATATATATATATATGTATATATAATTACATTAGTCATCTAAGAGTTTGATTAACGAAATGTCAATAAAAGTTCAATAGAAACTACATGGCATTAGTAAAGATTAAATTTAATATTTCGTATAAATACATCGGGTATTATACATTTATATATAAATAAATAATGTATAATAAAGTAAATAACAGTTATTAGTAATAATACACGTATTAATATGTATAATAATATATATATACTAATAGGTAGTGCCAAAATTGAGGTTCTCAGGGCCCCAAGAGAACTATAAAAGAAGGGACTTTTTATATATTAAACATACTTAATAAGAAATTATTATATATATATGTCATTATAATAATTAAAAAATGAATATATCTATATATTTTAAATAACAAAATTAAATTGTTACATGACGAAATATTATTCTGTAAAAGAACGTATGACTTCACTGCTGTTCATTGATTGCATTATTTCGGAATCTATGAAAAACACAGAATGTGAACTAAGTCTGTTATTTTCTGTATTGGATCTTAAATACATTTTAATTAATTTATACATCTATAACTCTATTACCAACGGTGTAATGAGATATTAATTTCCAAGTTACTATTCACCTCATAATAATATTCTTATTAGCCTATTTATACCTAAAACTAAAAAAAAAAAAAAAAATGAATCTATAAATCATATTCTTTACACGAAATATTTCTCTATGTTGATCCATTTTGTGCGACATTTTTTAATGTTTTTGTTTTTTTTTTTTTTTGGTATTTGGCCGGGGCCCGGTAACCGGGAAAGTAAGGACTCCTTAGCAGTTATCTAGTTTGAATAGGTGGAAGTTCGGTACTTCTAACAGGTATTAGACCTATTAGTCATTATCAGGGCTCATAACTTATAGCATTTACATATTTTTTTTGAGAGGTCCTAGAAATACCTATGTGAGCTATACATTTGTTATAGATAACTAAGAAGTTAAATACAACATTTTATGTTGCATATTTTTGCATATTTCAAAATATAAGTGCTATTTTATTTTTTTTTTCTATTTTGCAGACTTATTCTTGCATTTTTAGAAAATTGTTATTTGCTATTTTGCTTTTTTAAGTCAATTTCAGTTCTGTAGCGTATATAACATTTTTTCTTAATAATAATAAGTAAATATAGTAGTTCTAATTTTTAAATTTGTAATTAATTCATGTTAATTAACTAATTCTTCTTCTTTTGGTTTAAATTATATATTTTTTATCATATAGCGACGCAATTAGAATTTTAATAATAAAAGTTAAAAATTTTTTTTTTATACATGATACGTTTTTTTTTTTAATAATAGGTGAAAATTGTTTTTTTATACATATGTTTTTTTTTTTAATAATAAATGAAAATTGTTTATTTTTCATGTTATATTTATTTTTGCATATTTTTATATGTTAAGTGCACATTTAAGCGCTTATATGAATATTTTTAAGAGCATATTATAGAGCTTTTAACTATTTTTTTTAGAGTTATAAGTTATGAGCCTTGACCATTATTCTCACAACTATCACGTTCAACTAACGTCGTATGGACACGTCTTTGAGCATGTATGATGTGTTTCCGGTTCGACGAATTAATAATAGTATAACAAAATATGTTTTGCAATCTGAAATTCTACTTAGGAATATAATACGATTGACGTTTTTACACACTTTTTAAATATGTTTCAATATTGCGTTTGGTTATTTCGCCTGGTAAAAGCATTTTCGTTTATACTTTATTTATCTTCGTCAACATTTCTAGGTGACCATCATCTATTACAAATAAACATAACCATTTATTATATAATTTATAAGTTAAACAATTATTATTTGTATTATTATTATTGTCACAATGACGTTAAACTTACAAACCTAATTTGGGAGTAACCTAATTGGTTCCCGTTTGTGTACAGGTGAAATAGTGACAATTTTAATTTTTAATACAATTCACCTACACTAATAAAAATAAAAATCTAGCGGGCCAGTGCATAGAGAGCAAAATATAAAATTTTAAAAGCTATATGTATGACATATAGACACTATTATTATATCGATAAGATAGAGTATATAAATATAAATAAATAGAGACTAGCAAATTACTAGCATAGGCACAGGAAAGAAATAACAAACACTTGAAAAATTGTATGACTGAGTACATTAATGAGAAGATTACGAGAATTGAATATTTAAAAAAAGTTAGCTTCAAATTTGCAAATCAGTGGTTTTAAATTGTATTTATTGTATTTTATTACCTTTATTTCGTACACCTAAGTTATGATTTGTTGACTTTCAAATCAACGATTTAAAATTATATATATTTTATCATTTTTTTTAACACACATTAACAAACATTGTTAACCAAACCTACTTTAAAGTTAATAATAAAATTGTGAAGGAAAATGTGCGTAATTAAACGAGAACCAATTCGGTTATACCTAATAAAATACCTTTTTCAAACAGGAACCAATTCGGCTATACCTGATAAAATAAATTTTCCAGACGGGAACCAATTCGGCACGTGGTGTTCGAGTTCGGGAACGAATTCGGTACCAGTCCCTAATTTAGAATAATTTTATGTAAATATGTATGTAAATAATATTAAGTATATCTATGTTGAATTTCAGCCTAACGACCTAGTTGTTGAAGGCTTTCCTTAAAAAAAAAAATAAAATTGATTATTATTGAAAAAAAAAAAAATAATAAAATATACCATACATATTGTATTATTGGGACTATTAGCATTGTTTAATTTGTTTGAATAATAATTGCTTAACCATATATTTGTAATGGCTCCAAAAGCCGCCTCGTAGTAGGTAGTACAATATTTTTAAAAGATAATTTACAAGTCATATGGACGACCAGACTGGTACATTTTTATAGAACTCATGATCAATGTTGGTCGTTTAATCTGAAAATTATTGGTTATCGTACACCCTTTATTTCATATAATTACTTACATAATCAACAATGATAATTTTCAATTGAAAAATAAAAAGGTTTCAACCTTTATTCCTAAAAATTAATTAAAAACTAATCAGTTGGTACATTAAAAATAACTTCAAGTCATCTAAAAATTTTGTACAAATTGAGGTGGAATTATTCATCATGCAACAGATTTAGATAATAAATAACCATGAGCCAACTCTAAATTCCCCTCTGGTTGGGAACCACTGCCCTACAATTACTTGGCACAAATTGTTTTAGTTTTACTATTTAATTATAAATGTAGCAATTTTCTATATTATAACTTACAAATTATTATTAATAAACATCAATATTTTTTATCAAAAAGTGATAAAACCTGTAGATGGTAAACAAAACGTGATACCTAAATGGTATTCCAGCAATAAATTTGACCATCAACATAGTATCATATGCATAGGTAACATAAACACAAATAGGCGCACATTGTTTTTGAATTCAAGGGGTGCTGGAATAATTTATAGTATACAGGTTCGTGGGGGAGCTTTGCCCCCCACCCCCTAATAATATAATCAAATGCGTTGCCATAATTTTTAATTTTTATTAATGAATATTTAAAAGTAATTATATTATAAGTTATAAAATTTGTCCAATATAATTTCCCCATCTATTTTATTAGTAAGATTTCTCTTAATGCTAAACGTAGATAACTTAGTAAATCTTTCTTGGCCTATTCAAGTGCGTAACCAATTTTTCAATCTACGCATAGCTAAAAAAGAGCGTTCACATGTTGAAGACGAAATTGGAATTGTCATTCCCACTTGAACTAGTTTATAAACATTTGGAAACGAACTTTTATTACATTGATTTTTCAAGTCTTTAAATTCAAAGTTGGCTGGTAGACTATTCTTTAAGACTAGCATTTCTGCTGATAAACTAGCAGTTGATATTTTCAAAATATCCTGATATATCAAACAATAAACAGATTAATTTACATAATAATATTTCAAAACATATGACCATGTAATAAATATTTTAAATAGTTAGTTATTTTTTATTAAATGTATATCTTATAAGTGTTTATAAAAGAAGACTATTATATTCATCCAAGTTAAAAATGTTTTCTACAGAATTGGCCAGCTCTAAGCTTTCCTCAAAAAAAATATTTTTCTAAATTCACAATTATTCCATCAATTATCCTTAAATAAACTATTGTATACCAATATCCAATGGTGTTTGAAGTATTATTTTCAGACACTGCTCCTGTTCGATGACCTAGGTCGTAATCTTGAAGTTTGGTTGGTTCACGACGTTTCCGATTTTGTTTTTTGTTTGACATTATAGTCAGATAAAATACATAAATATTTTTTTAACAATATGTTATTGTATAGACTTAGGTACAGACATTTTAAATGTATGTTTTAAATAAAGCAATAATATATAATCCAAATAAATAATTAAGAACTACCTTCGTTTGTGGATAGTATTGTCAATAGTATATTATTTTTATTTGAAAAATCTTGAACCTTTTGCCAAAATTTATCAAAAGCCTCATCAGAACGTAGATTTTTAAATGAATCAATAACACCATTAATTATTTTTTTCAGAATATCTCAATGTAGCTTTTTTTATTTTAAAGCTGATAGCTCAAAATATTAATGATACAAAGTACATCATAAAGAATGAAAATTATAACAACTAAGTTTTTTTTTGTTATTGAACTTAAAATGCCTAAAAATTAATAATCGTCATTATCAATTTGATAGAAAATATTATTTGTTTTTAGTAATAATTCTTATTTAGTATTAATTTTTATCAATAGTAATGAATCATATAGTTTGTATGATTGGTAGGTATGGGCTTGATATATTAATAATATCAAATATCGATATTTTGCTTTGATATATCGATATATTTTGATATTTTAAATATACAATAATATTGATATATCACTGATATTTTTTTTTTTCTGCCTGGCCTCACTGGCTCAAAATGGCTACAAAAATAAAAATACTAATTTTTTATATTTAGAATAGCCACAGAAAATACCATCATTAATCGTTACTTTATGATTATTTTCCAAATGACTGTTATCTATGTGTCCATTTATCGGCGATTTTGTTATTTATGTTTATTGTTGTCGTTGTTATGTTATGCCATACTCCACGGATTAAGTACTAAGTAGTATATTTTATTAGTGTACCTATGCTTTATAGTCTATGATATATATTAGGTAATAAGTATATCTAGGCAGTAGGCGGTTACGAATTCAAAATTGTTTACCTATATATTAAGATTTGTTAATATTAATTTTGTTTTTATAAAATAAGACTGTATCAATAAAACATCTTAATTATTACAAGTGGTTATTTAATTAATACTTATTAAGTATAGTTTATGTTTTTGTTATAAATAGTAAAAAAAAAGTTATAAAAATACGATTTTTTTTCATCAATTATCAAATATCAAAATATTGATATTAATGTTTAAAAATATCGATATCATTAAATTGAAATATGATATATCGATATTGATATTATCGATATTATTTTTGTACAGAACATGCCTAATGATTGGTAATAATATTTGTCATTCCATATACAATTCAGAGTAGCTCACTGGTTAAATATTACTAAAAACCAAGTAATAATCAAAGTTATAAATAGAACATAATTTCGTAGCCAACCGTAAACTGTAGATAATATAAGAATATAAAGTAAGATAAGATAATGTGATTTTCTATAATATTATGATTGCTGTTTATAGTTTAATAGTTAGATAAAAACTGAATCAGTAAAACGTGCAATTATACAATATTGTTTTAATCGTGAATTCGTCAACTATATTATACATTATTGTCTATTTATATTGGAAAAAAATGTCCAACCCAATAAACAACAATAATTTACAAATTATTGATGAAATACTGAAATAAATATTCTAGGAAATTGGGTGTGCTAATTTTAAATCTGGGGGTGCTAAGCACCCCCGAGCACCCCCCTTATGTGCGCCTATGCTCTTACTGTATAGATACATGTATAACACATGTATGTACATTGTACGTTCATTGCATTACCAATCCATACTGGAGTTTACTTATTCTTATAAATGCAAAATAATTCTCTTTAAACAATATTTTTACCTCAAAATAAACTGGGGGTGCCATTTTAGAACTTTGAGGTATTAAGCACCCCCCTGAAAACCCCGCATGTGTGGCAATGGTGTGTATTCGATACACGTAACATTGAAAAATAAATTCCGTCACTGCTATCAATAATATAATATTATATTCGTCAGGCAGTCACGAGCCAAATAACTGAGATACATATATATAACAATAATAAGCGAATAGCGATCTAATAATAATAATAATCAGTGCTTTACGCCGATGTCGTTACATATGAGTATAACAACAAATAACAGTTGTCATTGTCGTATATGATGACGACGGCGGAAAGCACCGATAATATTATTATTATTTTTATTTTGGAAATGAACAAGTGATATAATTTATAATATAAAATTATTTTGTTGGTGGCTTAGACGACGTGGGGTGCACGAGCACCCATAGTCCCTCCTGAATCCGTGCCTGATTCTAATTTATATTATATAATTGTATGCTTAAATTTTCTATATGTTTATATGTATGTATATATTTTAGTGTTATGATGCAGACGATGATACATTATTACCAGCTCAGTTCAATAATCTGGTTGTACCTAATGCTACACAGTACATTTCGGTTTTCACGCTAACGGTTCAAGCAGCATACATAACATCTGTAGAATGTATGCTATCTTCAGGTTATTATATCGAAAGTGGATTCAATGAAATCGATAGCCCGTCAAATGATATTATAACAGATATAATTCAGATAGCTGAAAGTGGTCTTCAAGAAACATCCTCATCGTTTGATGATGACGAAGAAAAAGAAATGCAAGACAAATTAAACGCTATGCTGTACATGACAATTAATTATTATAAAACAGATGTGACTGTAACGAAGACAGACACGAAACTTAGCGATGTTAACGATATAAATACTGCTCAAACAATTCTTATTGCACAGAGATGTCAATCGTCTTACATTGATTTTATGAAAAAAGTCGAAGAATTAAAAAACCAAGTTTGACAATGTTCCAGAATATACAAACACTGTCGACATAACTGAACAGCAATGGAAAATCATTGTTAATCAATATAACCAAGTACGAAAAAAATTGGCCAAAGAAATGGATGTATACGCATCGATTAAGTACGCATTCCTTTATGGTATGGGAATAGATTTATGTACTGGATCTGCAAGCCCCGATGAAAAATTATTGGTACGTAAATTCGTAAATCGTCGTAAATTGTCTATTTCAGTTATATGACGTTATTATTATGATAGTTATTTTTTGTTTTTTAGGAAATTTACAGTACGTCTGACCTTACAGTGTTTTTTGATCTTAATGACAACGATTCATTGTTATTATTGAGAAAAACTGTTCTTCATATGTATGAAATATATAAGAAATCATTGACTATGATTTATATAAATTCCATGGGTTATTCTTCGCAAGACATATCAATGAGAATTTTGATATGGGAGCAAGTGAATATAGTTCGAGCAAACTTTGATTACATGAGTAAAAATATTGCACTGACCATAGAAGATTCACAAACAAAAGCTGAATCTACATTTAATAAAGATACCAATGACTACACAGAGGCTATGACAACATTATATAGGAGTGTTAATAAAATGCTTCTAACGGCCGTAAAATCCACCGAAGTACATTATCAACGAGCAATAATGTTTAGTATGGATGGTAGTATGTTAACAAATAATTTTAATTCATACGGAGAAGAATCAATAGAAAAATATTATAATGATGTTCTATGGTGTAATCCCAATGTAGCTGATTATGATATACGAGTTGTTGAAAAAGAAAAAAGTGGACAGCCATCGGCAGATATTGTTTTGCCAAAAGATTTTTTATCCATTCATAATAAATAAATTAATTTTACAAACCTTTATATGTCAGATGAATTATATAAAGATGAAGTCACAAACATTATCTAATAATGAAACTGATTTAAATACTTGGGAATATAATCAAATAACAATTAAAGAATTAAAATACTCAATTTTATTTGCGAAATGTACAGCAGTATCAAACAAAATGTATATTATTAATATTGGCACTTATATATTTATTTCAAATACTTTAAGTTCAGATACACAAGATTCTCAAAGTACTGGAATTACCCAAATAACGGAACAAATTACGACTGATGTTATTGGATCAATGGGTTCACTTACTGTCGAAATAACTGCAATCTTTCGTCAAATTGAAATATATATAAACAAAAATAGTAATCAAATAGAAGCAAAACCTTATAAACCAAGAGCCACACAAGGTGGTGGTGGTGGTGGTGGTGGTGGCGGTGGTGGTGGTAATGGTGGTGGTGGTGGTGGTGGTGATGATGATAATAATTATGGTAAGGTTGCTGGTGGTGTTGGAGGTGGTGGTGGCGGCGGTGATGGTGGTGGTGGTGGAGGTGGTGGTGGTGGTGGTGG
>NW_020272914.1:13247-21668 GCF_003268045.1 Sipha flava
GGTGGTGGTGGTGGTGGTGGTGGTAATAATGGTGGTGGTGATAATAATGGTTTTGATGATGGTGGTGGTGGAGGTGATAATAGTGGTGGTGGTGGTGGTGATAATGGTGGTGGTAGTGGAAATGGTGGTGGATCTAGTACAAGAAATATAGATTTTCGTATTAATTCTGTTACACAAATAATGCAAACTATAACATTTTTCAAAACGTCCGTTATTTCCAAGTTCTCATCAAGTATTAACATAGTGCAATCCACAGAGCAAAACAGTTACACGAGTGTGGTCATAAATTCATTAAATTCTAATCAAAAAGAATTCCAAATGAATGTCGATTACTTGGACAGTATTGTTTCGGCAACAGTGGATTATATAACTGAAACTACAGAATACGGTTCCGATGAATATTTTGAGGGGCTAAATGCAGTTTACACAGACACTGAGGAAAAGATGGAAATTTTGTCCAACTATATTGAAACAACCGTTAGAAGAGCTAACTATTTTTCATTGGATGGTTCGGAATATATACTTATTCAGCAAACCACTTCGTACAAGGATTTCGTTATTAAAATGTACCAAGTATTTGGAATAGATTACGAGGAAGTATATAACACAGAGGATGATGCTAATTCATTCATTACAAACAGCATTTTAAAATTCAGTGAAGTGTGCTTAACTTTAGTTACATCGGTTCAAATGTCAGAGGATACTTGTTATAGAGAATTACTTTTATTAAAATTACAAAAAACTCAAAAAATGTTTCTAGAGACATGCGATTCCATAAACACTCAAATTAATGAATCGCAAGAGTTTATTAGTCAAAGTGATGCAAATAGCAAAAAAGCTTTTTATCAAGATGTTACGGAATGGGTTGAAACTATAACTGTGGTTTATTCTGGTGTTCTTTTAAAAGTCAATTCATATTCAAAGAGCACTACCGTGAATGTCTTTCAGTCGGAATTTCAAATTATTCAATATCAGTACACAATTATAGAAAGCTACAATCAAACGATAACAAATTAGTAAAATTAAACGGTCAGTGTACAAGAAAAACAAGTAGTAAAACATAGTGGTTAAATTCCAGAAAATACTATAGAAGAAGACGTAGTTTCTCAACCATAATTAGATTCCCAAAAACACCCTTCGTTTTTTTTAGCTCACATTAAATTACTCTTAAAACCAATTATTTTGTCACGTATTTTGAATTATGTAACTATACAATAAATCATGATTATCTCGATTAATCTCTATAGCAAGTATAGTTTAGTATCTTTATTTTAAAATTACTATAAAGTGCAATCATATCGAATAATAAAGTTAAATATAAACCTGTTTTGGTGCACTCTAATATAATTTGTCATTGTTTTTTAAAAGCAAAATTATTATTTTCATTTATTTTTAAAACGTCAAGAAAATTTTTTTTTAAGTATAAACAAACTTTTATTGGATATTTTATTGAAGCTGGAGCTTATAGTTATTGGAGTTTAAATAACTATGTAATATTCATGAATAAAAACATTTTAAGTTCTTTAATGGGCTATACATATAAAAGATAATATGCATTTACAATTATTTAAATTAGTGCGCTAAAAAAGTGAATCGTTACCTTAGTGTGTTAGAATAATTCCAATATTACGCTAAAGAAAATTAAAATTAAAAATACGACTAAGGCCGGGCGCACACTGCGACGCAGCGCAGCGCAGCATTGTTTTCTGTAATCTATTAGAATGTACTAGCGCATATTTGGAGGCAGGACAGGGCAGAGCAGAACTGTACCTGTGTCGATCTGCATTATACAGTGTTCGCGACAGTTTATTGCGCACATGCCACATATGTTTGGAATATTTTCCAGTTATGCCGGCCTAACATAATTTCTACTTTTTTAATTTTAATTCAATATTTAATTTTTAATTTTTATTTTATTATGGAAGAGTCTGTGATTGAAGCCGTCCGACATTACAGTATCTTATATGACACTAGTCATGTCAATTATATGAAGATAAAATTAAAAAATTAATTTTTTTTATAAAATTAGTTTTTCTCCATTTTTTTTTTTTATATATTTAACGAGTATAATAAAATAAATTCATAAAATTCATCATCAGAAACTGATTCAGAACTTCAATTTATTAAATCGTCTGCTATAATTTCACTTAAGACTAGGTGAATGGCGACATAGAACTGCGTAGTAATTATGAGTATGCGCTCACATAGCTGACACAGTTTTTCCTGCACTATGCTGCCCTACGTTGTGCAGCGTCATCTGCGTCTCAATGTGCTACCGGCCTTGGAATTTTTTATATTAATTATAATACACAATTACTAATATATGGGTAAGTATTATTTATTTGTTAGACTTAATAGCCGTTTTTGTTTATTTTCAAAAGGCCAGACCAAATTATATTTGATGCTTGAAATATAGTAATTAATAAAATTATTTTCTGTAGGAAAATATTTTATTCAATCTGCGCATTTTAAATATCAAATATTTTGTGTTTTTAAACCCAATCAATAAAATATTTACTATTTAATATTTATAATATCCTGGAAAATTGATTATTAAAATGAAATTTTCAGTTACAATTTACTGAAATGTTTGTGTTTTGATCACTGCAGGAACCAAATCGAATCGAAAAGAACTGGAATCGTAATATTGATAATCCGGACCCGAACTGAAATTTTTAAACTATTAAGGTTCTTTTAGCTTCCAAAATAAAATAGTTTTATTTATCATTACTTATTAGTTATTACCACTTAGTTTATAAATAATCAGGGATCCATTCTCATAATATTAGTACCAAGGATTGTACAAAATTCACATTCTGGATAGGTACCTATTTGAAATAGTTATACTTCTGAAATGTTTATTATATGTATATTTATTATGAATAGAATTCATAAGTTCATGTATTAAAAAACGCATAAATAAGCATGCAATAATGCACACTAATATATGATAAAATATACATTCAAATATGCATTTATATGCATTAAAAATCTTAAACTATGTGGTATATTCACTAAATAAGAAATAATATTTTACTGATATTAGGAACTGGTACCATTATTTTTTTTTAACAAAGAACCGGAACCGTTAAGAATAAATTCAAACGGTTCCAGTACCTGGTTTAGATAACTAGATATGGTCCATATCATATGGATCTAGAACAAGATAAATTTAGCTGATCTTAAATCTATTCAAATAAGATAAAAGTTATTCAAACAGATATTTTCAAACATTTTCAAACAATAAATTATTAATGTTCACTTGGACCAATACTAGCAGGTAGGTAAAAATAGCAATTATTAAATGTGTAAACATTTTTGCCGATGAAAAGACAACGATATAATTATCAAGTAACCAAATTAATAAATTATTTAATTGATTCGTACGTACATAGATATAGAAGCTGTAACACTTGTAGTTTGTGAGTACGTGTATAAGTAAATATGATCAATGCTTGCGTATATTTATATGCTCATGGCACACTTTAATCCATTATTAAAAAATCAATTGAAGTACGAACCGAAAGGTTAGTTTAACCTTTCGAACCAAATTAAACAGTTTTAGTAAATCATTATTTTATTTAAAAATTAAAAAAAATAATTATTGGATGTAAGCTATAAAAATTAGGTAATATATATTAATAAATACCGTTACACAGGAAGTAAATCAATCAAATTAAAGAAATGTGGCATGTGGGATAAGACCACTCGTTTTTTCGATAAGCTTTGCAGACAATTAAAAAGTAAATAAATATCGATGGATGGATCTAACTATGAGCACAATGCGTAGAGAAACCGTGATCATCATAATCATAATGTACGAGAATTAGCCTTTCCCCCTCCGCTTATTCCATATTAATAAATCAAGAACGAAGACTATTTTATGAAGATCGTAATAAGCATATCATAATTAAAGATAAATAGTTTTTGAAATTTCCCATTTACAGAGTAGAAAATAATTATTAAAAAAAAATCCTTTTACAATATTAGAGAAACAGAGAGACTTTAAAAAAATAGTAGTTATGCTATTATAGTAAATAACTAAATAATAAAATTAACTTAAAAATAAATATATTATTTTATGTTATAACATATTAAATCATTCCTTCTTGCGAAAATTAATCTCAAAGTCAAAACTTCAAATTTGTATTTAAACTTTGTTCAAGTTGTATGCAAGGCCAGGTATACAGATAATAAATTATGAATATACAATTGAAACCATCTGCATGTGAAACCAATTTTATTATATTATATATTGTTAACTGACTATGCAGAAACATTATAGTGTTTAATAATGTTATCAGCAGTGGCGGTGCGTCAGGGGAAACTTTGAGACAGCGTCTCCCCAATAATTATAACATTGAAAAAAAAAAATTATTTAAAATTTTTAAAATTATTTTCAAGTATTTGTGTAATCTATGTGTAAATAATATACTGTTGAAAACTATATTTACTATATATATGTATGCGTGTACATAAAATATTATGTCCATCGTGGTGTGATTCAGTGAATACGTATGATTCAATGCAAATACGTTCTGAGCTATTTTTGGATTTAGCGATAACGACGGACGATGCGGTCGTAAAACAAATGAGACGGTCGAACGACTGTCACAATTCTAATAGATAGGAGGAAAATAAAAGTTCGTGGGGGAATCATATCGATAATAGTTACTATACGGAATCCGGGAGACTAGTCTCTGCCATCGGGCGACGTGTTATTCGTTGACCGTTGTGCCGTTAAACCGTGTAATCGTGTATCGTGTGCGTCGCAATCTTGTATTCTTGTAGCGTTTTAATATTGAAAAAAATGGAATCAAAACATTGTACATTAGATGAATTATTAGACAATGATTTTCATTCATTTACGTATGATGAAAAATGTAAATTAAAAAAACAAAAAGTCTACTCCATATTAAATATAGTTTTCATTTTATCGATTGAATATAAAGACGGAAAATATACCCGTCAATTTCAAAGTAGTTGGTATGATAAATTTACGTGGCTTAGTGGTTGTAATAAACGCAACAAACTTTATTGTTTCATTTAGAGATGTTCTGAGTAAAAAATCTGGTACTAAGCCGGGTACCGAGTACTGGCCGAGTAAAATTGTTTATACTAACCGGGTATCGAATATTGGTCGAGTAAAATTTATAGTACTAAGCCGGTATCGAGTATTGGCCGAGTAAAAATTTTAATACAAACCGGGTATCGAGTATAGGCCGAGTAGAAGTGTAAATACAAAATGGGAATTATACTAGTATTAAAGTATCAACTAACAATTACTGATTAAAAATTATTAATAATATAATTTAAGTCTTTAAACAGTTTAAGAACTCAGTAGTCAGTACTGGTACTGGCCACTGGGTAGTTCTTCAATTATAATAAATTAATAACAAAACTTAGCCAAACACTAATACAAATTAAGTAACACTAATACCAGTTGTTTAGATATTAGGCAATAGCTATGTGCAGTTTTGTTCAATAGACAATAATATTGAATAATGAATGAATATTGTAATTTGTAACTAAAAATTCAAATATAAAAAATAATAGAGTTTAAAATTACATAAAATGTATTACGTACCGATAAATGGCACTTTCTCGTCCTCGGCCTCGTCCATTGGATTCATCGAATGAATTTAAAAAAGTTAAAACAAAAAAGCAATAGGTAGAAGGTACTACAACTGTACTAGCTGCGCAGTGTAGACTACTAGACTGTAAAGTGATTACTGATTACTGATTACTTATACTTGAGAATATTTGTATAGTAATAATTTATATTTTATTACGGGTTTTGATTGCAGATTTTTATCATATAATTTATATATAAACATTAGACGGTAAACACGAGATTTATTTTTGTAATTCATAGAAGAAAAACATGATTTGTTTATAATCAACTGGCTATCGTAAATCGGTTCAGTTATTCTAAGTAATATAATAATTAATAAGTACCAAAATAAATTATAATTCATTACCTTAGAGTTTTAGATATTTCCCGTTATGTTAATTATAGGTATTACTATATTTATAAATAGATTGTCGTTTGCCATTGGATATGAGTCGAGTAAAAATGTAGCATTTCGCCGGGTAACGAGTAAGAGCCGGGTAAAAATGTTGGTATTACGCCGGGTACCGAGTAATGCCGGGTAAAAATGTAGATATTACGTCGGGTACCGAGTAAGAGCCGAGTCTTAAATATGATATCGAGTACCCGGCCATCGAGTAATTACCGTGTACCCGGAACATCTCTAGTTTCATTTGTATATTTTTTCGAGGTAAAAAAAGAATGGAGTTTTGATGGAATATCTATTATAAAAAATATTATAAGAAAAGCAGAAAAACATGCTATTTTGAAAACACACTTGAAAAATCAAGAACAATTTCATCTTCTGGGAAAAATTCGTATTGAACATGTCATTTCAGAAGGTCGGCGACTAGAAGCGTAAAAACATAACGAACAAGTTGATGTTAACAGGCGAATAGCCCGAATGATTCATGTAGTTTGCTATTTGGGAAAACAAGAACTCGCTTTCTGAGGTCATCGAGAGAATACTGAATCATTAAATAGAGGAAATTATATGGAGCTACTTGATTTATTCGCCCAAGAAGAACAATTTCTTAAAGAGCATTTCATATCCTCGTCAATTTTTAAAGGCACATCAAATACCATTCAAAATTAATTAATACAATGTGTAACTAAAGTTTTGAATTCTAAAATTTTAAAAGAAATTAAATCTGCAAGTTTTGTGTCTGTACAAGTAGATGAAACTACTGATGTATCATTTCGATCACAAATGAGCATAATATTTCGATTTGTTATAGAATAAAATATTATAGAAAGATTTGTTGGATTTTTTGATGTTTTTTAAAGACAAAACTGGATCGGGCTTAGCAGAAGTGATAAATGCTGAAATTATAAAATGGGAAGTAGGAAATAAAATCGTAAGTCAAACTTATGATGAAGCTTCAGTAATGGCTGGAGGAAAAAATGGTGTTCAAAATACAATAAGACAAATATATCCTAGTGCGTTATTTATACATTTCTATGACCATCAATTAAATTAAGTATTGCTACATGGTGCAAAAAACGATACAACCAGTCAAAATGTTCATATGCAATTTAACAATGTTTCATAAATATTTTAGTCGATCAACAAAAAGAAGTGAGCTTCTTAGAGAACAAGGTTTTAAACTACCAAATCATAGTGATACAAGATGGAATTATCATTCCAGAGCCGCTTCAACAATTAAAATCAATTTTCAAGAACTCAAAAACGCGGTAAAAGACGTGACGGAAGAATCAAATTGGGACCCAATTTCAATCGCCACTGCATCTGGATTATTAGATAAATTAAATGATATAAAATTTGTCTATTTATTAATATTTTTTAATAAAATATTTATTTATACTGACATTGTATTTAATTTTTTACAATCTAAAATTATGTCTGATATAAGTAGATGTGTTAATGAAGTTCAAAAGTTAAGAAATTATTTGTCAAGATTAAGAAATGAAGAAATCGTGGTTAATTGTTGTGAAGAAGCAAACAAATTGAATGATACATTGATTTATGATTGTAAACTAAAAGCAACTCTTCGTAAAATATTGTATGAAGTATTAGATTCTTTAACTGTTCAAATTGACATCAGATTTAAGGATTTTTCAAATTTTGAGTTTGTTGAGTTAACGAATGAAAAAAATGTTCAAATCTTATTCAAACAGTTTTCCTGAAGCCAAATTTCTGAAGTTACTAAAACAATATGCAAATTATTTTGATGAACATCGTTTGCGTAATGAATTGCAAGTAGTCTACTCAGGCACAGAAAAACCACCTCGTGAAATATTGGAATATTTTTTTAAAAGTAAGTTAAAAATTGAAATGTATGATTGAAAATAAGCTAAATTAATTTTTAATTTTTGGTTTCAGATGATTTACAAGAAATATATTCTCAGTATATCAAACTGTGCCAGATGATTTTTAACTATACCTGCTACTACGGCATCCAGTGAACGTATATTATATAGTTTAATATGTATTAATACATATTTTTTTTAATAATTTATTTTAATCAAGGTTATTTACTATAATATTATAATATAGCTCTAAGCAGTATAAGCTATGTTAGTTTTTAATTAAAAGAATAAATAAGTTATTTTCAAATAGTTTTTTATTTATTTTATAGAAGCTAGAAACATTTAATTTTATAAGTAACCTAAAATTACCAAATCAATGATTACATTTTATTTGTATAAAAAAAATGCATTTGTTAATTTAAAGTTGCGCATTGATTAATTAAAATTAATACTGTAAGATTAAGTTTTAACGTTATAATTATATACATGATTAATAATTTAATTTTTACGTTACCTACTTATATGATAGAAAACACGTCGAAAACAATAAGGTACATTAT
>NW_020272914.1:24668-39221 GCF_003268045.1 Sipha flava
CCCCCCCTTGACACATTTCTGCGGACGCCCTTGGTTACTCAAAAGTTAAGTCTCCCTTTAAATTTTATTCACGCACCGCTACTGGTTATCAGTTATTATATTGTGATCATTTATATTTTAAATTTTTGTTATCTAGAAGGGTGTAGGTTTAGCATTCTTTGATGAAGGAGGAAGGTTTCTATACTTCACTTTCGACAATATAGTCTTATTCATAAAAGTTTCTTTTTCGGTATGATTAGTAACCTTAGTGTGTCAGAATATTACGCTAAAAAAAAATTAAAATTAAAAATACGATTAAGACCGGGCGCATATTGGGAGGCATGACAAGGCAGAGTAGAACTGTACCTGTGTCGACCTGCATAGTATCTTATGCAGTTTGATCAATAGTAGAAATAACCACTATTGATATTTTTTCTGCTGTTGGCAATCTGTTTTTATCAAATTTAATACAAAAGATTATATATAAGACGTATATTGTAGTTGCAACTACGTAGGCGCTACGTAGACAATTTTGATAATATGATGGTGTGCGTGCTTATTGTGCATTCAATGTTAGAACAATTGACAGCGCAGAGCAGCGAATTTAGGTAGATTTATTTTGTAACTAAAATCTAATTAATCTAATTAGCTTATTTGGGTAGACCTTTAATGTAATAAAAATGTAAATTAAACAATAATTCAGAGACCGATTTATTGGAGCTAAAGTAAAATATTAAGGACAATACAAGTCATACTTGACTTGGAGGGGGGGAGCTGAATACCCCAACTAAATTATTAGATATATTCTAGCGTACCCTTACTGTTTTCCTTTTATATAAAAATGACATACGAGATGGTATTTTATTTAAGTTAATATTTTTATAAAAATTAACCATTTGCAAATTGTATTATAATACTTAAGTAAGTATTAATTTTTGATAAAACGGTACATGATAATTGATAATGAGTGGGTATGTGTGTGGTTGGATTTTGATGAGTAAATGTTTTGGATGAATACTCATATATCAATTTTCCAAGTTTAAATATATTACTTACACGAAACACGAATGAAACAGAACTCGTGGTAGTCTATAAGAATATAACACGACCATAAAATCAACATTTTGTATTTTTAGTTAATAATAAAATAGAAGAGGGAAAAGTTTCATAAAATTTGTTAATCTGAAGTTTGAGTTGGTAAAATGTAAGTAGGTAGGTATTTTAATCTTTAATAGTTTTTAGTTTTCTTCAATTATGTTTTTGAAAGCATTTCAAGGATGGTGTGCTAGAGAAAAAAGTGGGTGGTTAGGTACTGAAATATATGTTGTGCATTATGGTTTATAGATAATCACCATGCTACTGAATACTATATTTATATGTTGAGGTTATGGTTCAAATTTTGAAAGTGAGTATAATAAATTAAGGAATATTCGTTGGCTTGTGGTAACATGTTTAACAGTGTCCTAAGAAGGTAAACTAGTAGCGTCTTTACACCCTTTTATAGGGGAGAGGGACAAACTTCAAACATATATTTTCTCAAAAATATATAAATAATAAGAAACAAAAAATCGAAGAAAAAAAGGTCACCGGAACAACCGGAATAGTCGAATTGCACTTATTACCTACAAATAAATGGTCGAATTGCACTTGGATTGAAAAAAGGTAATGGTCGAACTGCACTCGTTTAAAAAAAGAGTTATAATGGAAAACCCTCTAAAAATATTACGAATCTTTCTGTTGAAGAACGCTACAGCGTACTTATTTAATAGCATTATATAATAGTTCGTGCCATTTAGATAACGCAGATAATATTATATAATAATAACATATACTCATATATATCCCTCAGGGGAAGTATATGTCAATAGTATGACATATACTACGGGCTTAGCACACCCGGGGCCCCGAGCTCCACTGGCGGAAATCCTCAGGCAGGAGATTACAGTGGGATTAAGCCGGACTACTCCCGGTATAAGGAGCAACTCTTTACGCTAGTAAAGGGAAGGGCACTCTCTTGTCCTTAGGGTAAGAAATTGCTCTTAAAGGCGGACGAACGAGTCAATTTTCTCGTCAACGGCATAGAATGCGAAAAGTAAGAGGAAACTATCGCATTAAAGATCTTAATAGATATCCTAAGTATCAGCAATTTTAAAGTATGAATGCTTTGACAGTAAAAAATTCCGAAGGTAAAATAGTCCTCCAATCGGATCTCCGGGTGGGGACTATTCAAGAAGTTAATTCTTTAAGAATGAAGATGAAAGGTCATGATATCAAGAGAGTTGGTACATGGAATGTCAGAACACTTCTGCAGACAGGGAAATTAGAGAATTTAAAAGTTGAGATGAAGAGACTTAAAATAGATATTCTGGGCGTCTCGGAAATGAGATGGCTTAAATCGGGTGATTTTTGGTTAGGAGAATATAGAATAATTTATTCGGGAACAGAAGATGGAAGGTTGGTACAAAAGGAGTAGGAATAGTTCTTCAAAAAAAATATGGGACACAAGGTAAAAGGCTATGTGCAATATAGCGATAGAATAATTCTAGTCAAGTTAGATACCAAACTAATAGATACTGTGATAATTCTAGTTTATATGCCCACCTCAGAAAAAGAGGACGATGAAGTAGAAATAATATATGAAGAACTAAATGATTTAATAAAGACAAAGGAGAAGAAAATCTTATTATCCTAGGAGACTTTAATGCCACCGTGGGGGAAGGGAAAGAAAAGAATATTGTCGGCAAGTTTGGACTTGGAATTAGAAATCCAAGAGGAGAAATCTTATTAGAGTTCTGTATACGAAATAATCTAATAATAACGAACACACACTTCCAACATCACAAAAGAAGACGATATACGTGGCAAGCTCCTGGCGATATAAGAAGAGCACAAATAGATTATATACTGGTAAAAGGAAGATACAAAAATCATGTTAAAGATTGTAAAAGTTATCCAGGTGCCGATATTTATAGCGATCATAACCTGGTCCTAATGCACTGTGAACTTAAGTTTAAGAGATTACAAAAGAAAATAGGTATGAAACGCTTTCAATTGACAAACCTGAAAGTGGAAGAAATCAAAAATTCATACAAAGAAAGGACAGATAGAGCGATAATGGAGACCTATGATGCACAATGTACTTTAAGCATTGAAGAGAAATGGGGAAATATCAAATGATGCATATTAAAAAAATGCGGATGAAGTTTTAGGGAAATCAAAAGAAACTAAAAGGAAGGAATGGATGAACGAAGAAATCCTGGAAATGATTAATGAAAGGAGGAAATATAAAAATGCTACAGACCAAAGAGGAAAGGAAAAATACGGGAAATTAAAAAATGCAATAAATAGAGAATGCAAGAAAAGCAAGGAAGTATTTTTGAATAACATTTGTCAGGATATTGATGAAGCGTTAAAAGTGGGATTAATGGATAAGGCGTATGGGATTGTTAGAACATTTTTTAAGGAAAGAAAAGTTAAAATTACAAGTATTAAAGAAGCAAATGGCAATATCATATATGAAGAAGCAGAAGTAGCAAAATGTTGGAAAAAATACCTAGAGCAACTGTATCGCGAAGAAAATATGACAATAGACGCAGAGATAAATGAAGAACATCAAAATAATACGGAAGAAATAGATCAAAGTATAATGAGAGAAGAATTTGATAAGGCATTAGTGGAGCTGAAGAACAAGAAAGCACCCGGAGTTGATGAAATTCCTGCGGAACTTATACAAAATTGCGGAAAAAACACCAAAAAGATCATTTATGAAATAATCAAAGAATGCTACGAAACTGGACAGGTGCCAAGTGATTTTACGAAGTGTATAATTGTACCGATTCCAAAAAAAAATAACAGCAAAAACATGTGAACAACATAGAACGCTAAGTTTTATAGCACATGCGTCAAAAATCCATACCAGAATTGTGTTAAAAAGAATGGAACGAATAATAGATGAATTGCTAACTGAGGACCAATTTGGCTTTAAGAGAGGAAAAGGCACTAGGGAAGCTATTCTAGCACTAAGACAAGTTATTGAGAAACAGAATAGAAAAAGAAAAACAACTTATACAGCTTTCGTCGATCTAGAAAAAGCTTTTGATAATGTGGATTGGTTCTATACTGTTTATAGAACCAATACCCGAGAATTACGACGAATTTATCGAATTAGTAAAGTCTATTTCTAGGAGAAACATACCAAGAGGCTGCCGAACGCGATACATACCAGTGCTAACACCAGAGTTAACGGAAACTTTGAACAAATACACGGGAATGTTTGAAGAAAACCCATTTGACGAAGAAACTATTGAAGAGGGAGATAAATTATTGAAACTACTTACAGACGAAAAAAGGAAGAAATGGTGTGATCTTTTAGCAGATCTAGATATGAAACGAAGCAGCAAGAAAGCCTGGGACCTTACCAAGCGATTGAATAATGACCCCCACTATACCTATAGTAACACCTAATTAAATAGTCCACAATTTACTAAGGTGAAGAAACCGAGGATGCCTAAACCAAAGATCAATAGACGCAAGGAAAACGAAAATATGGGTTTAGGAGGTACCTTTTTAGATATAGAACTGGAAGCTGTCATAAAGTTGTTAAAAAACGGGAAAGCGGCTGGTATAGATGATATGCGTCTAGAACAAATCCGGCACTTTGAATACAGGACAAAAAGTTGGCTATTAGACCTCTTTAATAATATCAGAGATACATTAAAACTACCTAAAGTGTGGAGAAAATCAAAAGTAATAGCCTTACTAAACCCTGGAAAGAATCCTGACCTACCATCCAGCTATCGAACAGTTTCTCTGCTATGCCACACTAATAAACTGTATGAACGGATGTTACTGAACAGATTAGGTCCAGCCACAGATGAAAAACTAATAAAAGAACAAGCTGGTTTCCGCCCAGGTAAGTCCTGCACAGCACAAATACTTAACCTTATCCAACATATTGAGGACGGATTTGAGAAAAAACAAATTACCGGCGTGGCTTTCATTGACCTCTCGGCGGCCTATGACACGGTCAACCACGGTGTGCCGCCGTAAAGTGTTATCGATAATATGTGGTTGAAGTTCAACACGGCGGCGGTGACTCGTCGTTATCTGTTTTCCATTTCTTCTTTTTTCGTCGTTAGGTTCGTGTATTATAATAATAAGTGTAGGTAAATTGATTTATTATTATTGTTATCGTTTTGTGTTATCGGATTATTTTAATATCATATGGTTTTAATTATTTTTTGATGTGATTATGCAGCCAATGCCCTTATTATTATTATTATTATTATTATTATAATTATTAGCAGTTCACGTTTTTCTTACTTTTTCTTGTAAAATTATTATTACATATCTGAATTAATTTTATTATTATATTAATTGTATTGTTTTTTTATAGCCATTGAGACAACTTTGTTATTTATTATTCGTTGTCGTTGTTCGCTCGTCGTTCGGTCGCTGTTGAAGCACCTTTTATTATTATTATTCTTACTTTTTTTTCTTTCTTTGTTCGCCATTGCGGCAATTCATTATTATTAATTTTTGTTACCCTTCTGCCATTGTGGCAACATTATTATTCTCGCCGATTAGTACCAATAAACAAACCACAAGGTCTCATTTTCATTGTTGTGATTTATTTTGTCTGCGTGTCCACCCTCTACAAATTATCGTGAGTTCTATTCCATAAATTTTAGTGTAACTGCTGTGCCACTGATGACTTTCGGGTCACTATATCGTCCACCGTCAAAACGTAAGACTGCCAGCGTCCGGTGTGGCGTGTGAGAGGCCGTCCAGGTCGTCCAGTTACCAATCACCGTAAATTGCAGTTACCATCGTCTTCTAGTCATCACGTAATTTTAAGTTAGTTTGTAAGGTGTGGCCTGGGTGTTTAATTTTAGTATTTCGTCTGATTTGTGTGTGAGCTCTGTGGTCATTGCACCAGACCGATTCGACCACAGAGACCTCCCCCCCCGATAATTAAACTCATTTTCTTATTCCCGTATATAAATTCATGTTCCTTAGTCCCGTAATTTTTAAGTCTTTCCCTCCTATCACCATCGTCGTTTCGTGCGTTGCCTACACCATCATATTACAGGTAGCTCACATTGGGTTGCCTATATTAATTTCTCTAGTATGATAACAGATACAAACGTAATAAGCCCAAAAAAGCATCACACGGCTTACTGTTAGATAAAGTATATAAACTTACAAATGATTTTAATTTAACGGAAATTATTGAGTCTCTGATGAGTAACAGAATATTCTTTGTCACTCTGGCAGGGAAACACAGCAGATAGAGAAACTCGAAAAACGGACTACCACAAGGTAGTGTTCTCGCTCCAACACTTTTTAATATATATACAAATGACCAATATATATAAAATGACGATAAAATTAAACACTTTATATATGCAGATGACGCAGCAATAACTGTGCAGGATAGCAGTTTTGAGACAATTGAAGAAAAGCTCACCAACGTCTTGGAATACACGAGCAAATATTATACAAGTAACTACCTCAAAACAAACCCGAATAATACACTTCTTTGCGTATTTCATCTGAGAAATAGGGAAGCCAATCGCAAATTGGAAATCACATGGAAAGGTGAGGTATTACTACACTGCGATACACCAGTATATTTAGGAGTTACTCTTGACAGAACTTTAACGTACAAATATCACTGCGAAAAGACAAGTAAAAAGATAAATACACACACCAGTCTACTCCGAAAACTGATAGGATCAAAATGGGGAACACAACCTCAAACCCTACGGGTATCTGCAATGTCCCTCTGTTTTTCAGTCGGGAAATACGCATGTGAAGTATGGGGAAGATCAACTCATGCAAAAAAAAAATAGATACCGCTCTAAATGATGCATGTCGTATTGTAACAGGATGCTTCAAAAACACACCTAATGAAAAAGTATACTTATTGGCAGGCATAACTCCACCATCAATAAGACGACTAATCTTCACTAACTCGGAAAGACAAAAACAGGCAAACGACCCGAGACATCCTATGTACGGACAAACGACTACAATGTCTCGTCTAAAGTCAAGGTAAAGCTTTCTCAGAGTGTCCAGTGCCTTAGAAAATGACCCCTCCCAGAGTAGAATAAATGCATGGAAAGTTAAAACAGAAGAAATTAGAGGCTGGATTGATCTTGCGGAACATTTATCGCCAGAGCACGATCTACAATGGCATGTGTGGAAGACATTAAATCGACTGAGAGTGGGAGTAGAAAGATCTAAGGATAACATGCTGAAATGGGGATACCTAAATGATCAGGAGACATTTTGCCACTGTGGAACAACTCAGACGATGGCACATTTATTGGTATGCCTATTGGCACCAGGACCATGCACGCAAGAAGACCTAACCACTGCCAATCAGAAAGCAATGGACGTGGCCCAGTACTGGGCAAATGAAAACATCTAGTCGAAACACTTACTATACCAAATTTCATTTTATTTTATTTTATTTATTTAATTGTATATTATCTACCTATGTATGTTTTAAATTGTAAACCAGTTATATATATATAAACTAGTCTAAATTACTAACTTATAGTTACGAGTATGGCGCCTGATACGAAAAAAAAAATATAATGTATAATCTAACAATTATAATGTAAACATATATAATTAACATATATTAATGTGATGTATAAAACAATAATTTTTAACCACGCTAATGATTACTAAATGGTAATAAATGTAACTAAATAAAATAAATCTAACCCCTTCAAATGCATGATAATTTTATTGAAATACATTTTTGAGCCCAAGTGCAGTTCGACCATTAACTTTTTTAAACCCAAGTACAATTCAACTAAAATAAGTGCAATTCGACCATACCAGGAACAACTACTCCTTAATTCACCCCCCCCAGAGAATGCCTATAATGGGGTGAACACGGTTATATTCAGTTTTTATTTAGGTATAGATGCAAAATATATATGTGTCATCCAGTGATGAGACTTATCAACATAAATCTATTAGATAATTATCTAAATAAAATTATTAATTATCAATTATTTTATAAAAGAAGGAAATATAAACGTTGTACATGTATTTATCATATATGAAAACTTTTATTTATCTAGATATTTTTTTTATATATAATATATAATTAATATTTTGAGTATTTCGAGGACTTGGAGATTTTATTGCGTACCGCCTGTGGTAGTTGCAACAAAAATACTCAATAATGAATATTTGTAGTTAAAATTCATTTGATCAAAAAGGAACCCATATGTTTTTCTAGATTTCGACTAACATTCTACACCATAATGAGTATTGACCAAATGTAGCAGTTATTTACTGTAGAATATAACAATATAGAATGTTTTTATATACTATACATCCGCGCGTTTCACAAAGAATAACCATATAAAATAACGACAGTTACAGATTTTTAGGTAAGGATAAAAATGAACAATCATTATCGTCGGCATCTACTGTTTCCAGGTAAAAACTAATAAAATTTGATAAAAAATCCTCTAATTACGTACAACCGGGTCTAATGGATTAAATAATATTGCTCCATGTAGAGTAGATTTCTTTTCATTCATTTTATATTAATAAATTGTAAAATATACTGCGCAAAATGGGTAAACCCGTAGCTATCCATCACCAATAACCGTTCATGACTCCGTCACGACACAATTGTCCGTAGTGTTTACTAAAAAATTCATATTTCATAATAAATGTCGAAGAAATACAATGTATAAAATTATATATTAAAATATTTATTTATATTTATGATAACAATTTATAGATTATAAACTATTATCAAAGTTTTTAGATTATAGTCTAAAAACCTAAAGTTTTTAAAGTGTTAATTTGGTTTCAATACATTTTTATTCTTATCATTATCTTTACTTCTATTTTTAACATTTATTTCAATTTCAGTTAATAAATTTGCTCAGAAAAAATACCAAGTTTTACCCTTTAAAAATATGTTAATTGATTTGTTTTAAAAAGAATATGTTTTTTTACGATTGTACATAGCAGAAGATAGAAGTAGCCTATTATAGTTTATGTTTTTCCAGCATAATCGGTTTTACTACAGAAAGTGTTAACGCTTAAATAAGATTCAGAAATAAATAGATATTCGATAACAAATTTTTAGGTAAATAATTAATTCTAAACAAATAAAACATTGTAAAATCGAGGCACATTTAAAATACCTCAAACAAATACAAAATGGTTTACTCATGATAAGTCTGATTTTATTTTAGTTATTCTTGTAAATTTAATATAAAATCGTTATTTTTTAAAATTTTATCTACTTTTTATCTAGATAAATTATGATTATATTTATATTTTTTAAAGATAATTTTAGTTGAGCTTATTTTTATCTTCATCTAGATCAGTGCTTCTCACCGGGAGCGATATTGCCACCCGGTAGGTGGTGAAGGAGTACCGAGGGGCGGTGAGATAGTTTAGGGTGATTGAGGAGCGGTGAGCTCGTCTTGGGCGATTAGGAGGCACTGAACTTTTTTTTCCGTTCAAAGCAACGTACCAAGATTGATCTGTAATTGTTTTCCGTTTATCGATTTCTAAAATAAATTTGTGATTATGAAATATTAACTACATATATCAGAAGCAGTACGTTATTATCTAATAACGAAAAAAAGAAATCGACTAGATATCGTTAAAAGAGGAGACTTACGGCTTCATCTCACAAATTTTGAACAAAACGTAAAAAAATTGGCTTTGAATCACCAAGCATTTCACTGATCAATACATTTCAAAACATTTAAATTATCCTTTTAAATTATATTTAAACATAAATTTTACATTTTATTTTTACTATATTTACATTTATATCTGTATTATTTATTATTCAATTATAAACATTTCATGTATACTATTTTTATTTTTATATTAATGAAGTGAAGGGGGAGGGGCATTGAAAAAAATGTTGTTTCTTAGGGGGGCGGCAGTTTGAAAAAGGTTGTGAAGCACTGATCTTGATAGATTTTTGGTAAATTATCTTTATCTATATCTAGATAAAAAAGTATTTATCTTGGATCAACACTGCTGTCATCAGAGTACCTCTACTAATTTTTTTTTTCCAAGTCAAGCACGGCATACAAGTTGACATGTAAATCACAACAAACAACTAGATTATTACAAGTATCACTGTAATATGTACAGAAAAAATTACGTGATGTTTAAATTATACTAATTAAAATTAGATTAAAAGTACAAGTTTTCGTTAGAAAAAACGTGCGAGTATAATATTATTGTTTAACCGTAGTGAATCGAATTTGGTAATTCATAAACGATTGGTAATCGAGCAGGAATAACTTAATGATACGGATGTCATTTTGGTTTTAAACCCTCCAAAGTCCGTACATATATCAGTTTTTACATTAAATAAAATTCCATCCTGTATATTAAAACACATAGTGCGTTAGCAGTCTTCATCGGTTTTAATTTGCGTAGGTAATGGCATTACGTTAATTACAGGTTTGTTTAGTTTTTGACATGTCGTTTGTTTGTACTGTTGAAAATTATCTACAAAAAATGTTATATGAAAATGTCTATATTTATACATTTAAAATTTATGGATTGTTAACAATAGTTCGATCGTAGTTGTTTTTTATATAATACATATTTGTTAATTTTGCCTAGCGTTTTTTTTTAAACACTTTTTGAAATAATTAAAAAAATATAAAATACTTGTATCGTACTATTGATGTGAAACATTTGATTATTTTGTTTTTTATTTCTATTTTATATTGTTTAAATTATTTTTACGATGAAACAATTTTCAATTATTTTTGCATTAATTTATAATTGTGTGGGTATCTTCTTAAAAAAAATGATTCTTTACTGTGTATTTATTATCATATTCCATTCTCTTGGTTCGGCTAAACGATTGTTGTACTTTTAGGTGCCCGGCCGATATTGTATTTCATCGGATTACATCGATCAATTAGACAGTATCGACGTAATATCGCCCTACGACTTATTATGGACAACAACTATGGCATACTGTAATATATACCATTTGACGTATAAAATGCTTATTGATGCCGGATTACCAATATCGGGTTCGACTTATTCTAATTATGATATAGCGTCTACGCTCGTACCTTCAGCCGAGGTTTCCGACGAAAGTCATGGCCCACAGCTACAATTTTTACGATTCAGGGAAGCTTCCCAGAAGATTGAGGATTTTGTTTCTAAAGTTGACCTGCTTCAAAACATCATAGAAGATGAAGATATAAAAACGGCATACACGCTGTGGAATACAATCCAAGACGAAATGTTCGATTTTATGAATAAAATGATATTGTTAACAAGTCAAGTAGACGATAGATTTATTGAATTGGGAATTCAACTACAACATATTTCTAATGTGAATTCCTTGGAGATGAAAAAATTGTACTTGGATATTTTTAATGAAACGGTTAACGCGGTGTCATTTAGTACCACATCGTACATCGAAGTATTTAATTTTCTTCAAAAGTTTAGTTTTGAATTTCAAAAGGAAAACGAACAAGTAAGGGCATCATAAATTTAAGTCTTCTGGTTTTTTAATATTTCTTTGATAAATTAATCAGCATTTAATAAAAACAATAATAAATTCCTTCATAAATTCAATTATGCTACCTAAAAATTAATGAAATGATTTATTTATGAATAAGATTCATACTTTTTATGTAGCGTTTGGTATTCAAAACTTACTTTAAGTATTGATATTTTTATGAATCATAGTAACGAGAACAGAATACAAATTATACATTTAACTTATCGTTGAATTTATATTATAATCTTAATGATGATAGTCCTCTTTTAGTATTTTATTTAAAAAAATGTAGAAGATATTCATATTTTTCTTATGTATTTAAGTGATAAAAAAACATAGTTAAATGTTTTTCATTTTTATTTATACAGATAAAAAAAAATGATGAATTAATGTACGAGAGTAATGTTGATTTACGTAAGTATACGCGAAAACAAATAGCCGAGATCTATAAATTGTATATCGAAGCAATTACAACTTTTTATAACTCAAAATCGAGTCATATGAATTGGCTAAAAACTGATATTATTTCATGGTTTGATTTAAACTTGTCCAAAAGTATGTTTGATTATATGGGATATAATCTTTTTACATACATCATTACAATAACAAAACATATAAATGATATGTATAAATATGATAAAACAAATCTTCCAAAATTAACATTAGAATTTCAAGAATATGTCTCAAAAAGTATGAATTACATAATTGACTTCATGAATATTCCTCTCAAAAATTTTGTTAGTGATATAAACGATAAATTAAAAAAAAAGTAGTTTATTTTATCGCAATAGTGACATTGATGACAAATCATTAGAAAAAATATCAATTGATCGAATAAATATGATTCAGTCGGGATGGTATGACAAGGATATTAAAATTGAATCTCGTGATATTGTAAATAAATACTTGTACTCAATGGAGGATACATCTATAAGTAACAATGATAAACTAATGCGTTGGGTTGAATTAACGACGATCGACGAACACAAGAGAAACGTAATTCAATCATACATTTATGCGATAGTAAATGAAGTAAAGAATTTAAACAATATCGTAATATGTATGGTGAATGGATATAATATGGAAAATGTGGACAGAGAACAATTCATTAAAAACCATTTAAGAGACGTAAATGAGAAACTAAATACGTTGTACAAATATAGCACATATTCAACTACTTTTCAAGGATCAAATATCATTTCCGAACTGTGGGATGATGTAGCTAATAATAAAAATAACATATTTAATATTTTAGATTGGTTACAAACAAATCCAATCAATTCAAAATTACCATACTGGCCTGACGATGAAAAGTGTGACAAAATGTACTTAATGAGTATTATACAGCTTACAAATGTGGCATCAAACATGGTTTACGATGCCTCATTAAAAACTTTGTATAAAGCTATAAAAGAATACCACGTTAATGACGAAATAGTCCAAAATAAAGCACTTTATATAGTAGAAGATCTGGACAAATCTAAAAAAAATGAATAACAAAGTAACAGAATGTATTCAACAATACATGGAAAATAATATAGAATATATAGAGTCACAATTTGAGCCGAATTCTGATTTAAAACAAAGATCTATTCAGGAATTGTCTAAATCTATAAAGATGAAAATATTTTTGAATACAGAACTCCTAATTCCTCCATTAAGAAAATGTGAATATTATGATACAATAGTGCCTAACAATACGCAAGATTATAAAACATTTTTCCATGACATGAATAAATCTTTTTTTTTATACTTTAAAATTAACACCAAATCGATGGATAGAAAAAAAAAAAAGTATCCACTTAATAAAATTTTATGAAAAGCACGTAAAGAATATATCCAAAAAATTATCAATTAAAGATGAAATTCAAACAAACAATAATACATATGGCAGAATACTAGCTACAAATGTTGAAAATGCAAGATATATGTACAAAATAATAACTAAATATTTGAAAAAAAATTACATACATAAAAGAAAAAGAACACAAAAACAACTGTTATGAAGACATAAAAAAAAAGGTTACAAATCGGGGTGGCTTTAATAATTGAAGAATTCATAAGATATGATAAACACAAAAATCGAAAGAACGAAAAATCAATCTTATACGACGCGAACTATTTATATTCAAAAACGCCAAATGATATAACAAAGAAAAACAATAAATTATTAAATATATTAGAATCGGAGATCATGAATCCAAAATTAACAACACCGACTGAATATCAAAAGGCAAATGTTTCAAATAACAAAAAAGATTCAAAGGAATTATTGGCAATAACAATAAGTGATGTGCCAACCAATAAAAAAAACCTTAAGAACAAAACCAACAAGTGCTGGTGAAGATACAATTCAAACAGATGACAACATTGAAGAAACAGTGAAATCAACCTCTATTTCAACTTCATCAGAATCTGGAGATGAAGGAATGGATAAGAAAACTCTCTCAATGGATGTAGTTCATTTATCAAGTTCGGATACAACTGATTCATTGTCAAATCCTTCAAATAACGTTCCTACTGATCAAATGAATTTAAGTCCAATACCAACAAGCTCTAGTGATGATACAACTCAAACATATGAATACATTGAAAAAACAATAAAATCCACCACTATATCAACTTCATCCGAATCTGGAGATGAAGGAATGGATACGAAAACTCTCTCAATGGATGTAGTTCATTTATCAAGTTCGGATACAACTGATTCATTGTCAAATCCTTCAATTAACGTTCCTACTGATCAAATGAATTTAAGTCCAAAAGCATCAAGCTCTGGAGAAGATACAACTCAAACATATAATTACTATGAAGAAACAGTGAAATCCTCAACTATTTCAACTTCATCAGAAACTGGAGATGAAGGAATGGATACGAAAACTCTCTCAATGGATGTAGTTCATTTATCAAGTTCGGATACAACTGATTCATTGTCAAATCCTTCAAATGACGTTCCTACTGATCAAATGAATTTAAATCCAATACCAACAAGCTCTGGTGATGATACAACTCAAACATATGAATACATTGAA
>NW_020272915.1:0-14538 GCF_003268045.1 Sipha flava
TTCAATGTATTCATATGTTTGAGTTGTATCATCACCAGAGCTTGTTGGTATTGGATTTAAATTCATTTGATCAGTAGGAACGTCATTTGAAGGATTTGACAATGAATCAGTTGTATCCGAACTTGATAAATGAACTACATCCATTGAGAGAGTTTTCTTATCCGTTTCTTCATCTCCAGTTTCTGATGAAGTTGAAATAGTTGAGGATTTCACTGTTTCTTCATAGTAATTATATGTTTGAGTTGTATCTTCTCCAGAGCTTGTTGGTTTTGGACTTAAATTCATTTGATCAGTAGGAACGTTAATTGAAGGATTTGACAATGAATCAGTTGTATCCGAACTTGATAAATGAACTACATCCATTGAGAGAGTTTTCGTATCCATTCCTTCATCTCCAGATTCTGATGAAGTTGATATAGTGGTGGATTTTATTGTTTTTTCAATGTATTCATATGTTTGAGTTGTATCATCACCAGAGCTTGTTGGTATTGGATTTAAATTCATTTGATCAGTAGCAAGGTTATTTGAAGGATTTGACAATGAATCAGTTGTATCCGAACTTGATAAATGAACTACATCCATTGAGAGAGTTTTCTTATCCATTCCTTCATCTCCAGATTCTGATGAAGTTGAAATAGAGGTTGATTTCACTGTTTCTTCAATGTTGTCATCTGTTTGAATTGTATCTTCACCAGCACTTGTTGGTTTTGTTCTTAAGGTTTTTTTATTGGTTGGCACATCACTTATTGTTATTGCCAATAATTCCTTTGAATCTTTTTTGTTATTTGAAACATTTGCCTTTTGATATTCAGTCGGTGTTGTTAATTTTGGATTCATGATCTCCGATTCTAATATATTTAATAATTTATTGTTTTTCTTTGTTATATCATTTGGCGTTTTTGAATATAAATAGTTCGCGTCGTATAAGATTGATTTTTCGTTCTTTCGATTTTTGTGTTTATCATATCTTATGAATTCTTCAATTATTAAAGCCACCCCGATTTGTAACCTTTTTTTTATGTCTTCATAACAGTTGTTTTTGTGTTCTTTTTCTTTTATGTATGTAATTTTTTTCAAATATTTAGTTATTATTTTGTACATATATCTTGCATTTTCAACATTTGTAGCTAGTATTCTGCCATATGTATTATTGTTTGTTTGAATTTCATCTTTAATTGATAATTTTTTGGATATATTCTTTACGTGCTTTTCATAAAATTTTATTAAGTGGATACTTTTTTTTTTTCTATCCATCGATTTGGTGTTAATTTTAAAGTATAAAAAAAAAGATTTATTCATGTCATGGAAAAATGTTTTATAATCTTGCGTATTGTTAGGCACTATTGTATCATAATATTCACATTTTCTTAATGGAGGAATTAGGAGTTCTGTATTCAAAAATATTTTCATCTTTATAGATTTAGACAATTCCTGAATAGATCTTTGTTTTAAATCAGAATTCGGCTCAAATTGTGACTCTATATATTCTATATTATTTTCCATGTATTGTTGAATACATTCTGTTACTTTGTTATTCATTTTTTTAGATTTGTCCAGATCTTCTACTATATAAAGTGCTTTATTTTGGACTATTTCGTCATTAACGTGGTATTCTTTTATAGCTTTATACAAAGTTTTTAATGAGGCATCGTAAACCATGTTTGATGCCACATTTGTAAGCTGTATAATACTCATTAAGTACATTTTGTCACACTTTTCATCGTCAGGCCAGTATGGTAATTTTGAATTGATTGGATTTGTTTGTAACCAATCTAAAATATTAAATATGTTATTTTTATTATTAGCTACATCATCCCACAGTTCGGAAATGATATTTGATCCTTGAAAAGTAGTTGAATATGTGCTATATTTGTACAACGTATTTAGTTTCTCATTTACGTCTCTTAAATGGTTTTTAATGAATTGTTCTCTGTCCACATTTTCCATATTATATCCATTCACCATACATATTACGATATTGTTTAAATTCTTTACTTCATTTACTATCGCATAAATGTATGATTGAATTACGTTTCTCTTGTGTTCGTCGATCGTCGTTAATTCAACCCAACGCATTAGTTTATCATTGTTACTTATAGATGTATCCTCCATTGAGTACAAGTATTTATTTACAATATCACGAGATTCAATTTTAATATCCTTGTCATACCATCCCGACTGAATCATATTTATTCGATCAATTGATATTTTTTCTAATGATTTGTCATCAATGTCACTATTGCGATAAAATAAACTACTTTTTTTTAATTTATCGTTTATATCACTAACAAAATTTTTGAGAGGAATATTCATGAAGTCAATTATGTAATTCATACTTTTTGAGACATATTCTTGAAATTCTAATGTTAATTTTGGAAGATTTGTTTTATCATATTTATACATATCATTTATATGTTTTGTTATTGTAATGATGTATGTAAAAAGATTATATCCCATATAATCAAACATACTTTTGGACAAGTTTAAATCAAACCATGAAATAATATCAGTTTTTAGCCAATTCATATGACTCGATTTTGAGTTATAAAAAGTTGTAATTGCTTCGATATACAATTTATAGATCTCGGCTATTTGTTTTCGCGTATACTTACGTAAATCAACATTACTCTCGTACATTAATTCATCATTTTTTTTTATCTGTATAAATAAAAATGAAAAACATTTAACTATGTTTTTTTATCACTTAAATACATAAGAAAAATATGAATATCTTCTACATTTTTTTAAATAAAATACTAAAAGAGGACTATCATCATTAAGATTATAATATAAATTCAACGATAAGTTAAATGTATAATTTGTATTCTGTTCTCGTTACTATGATTCATAAAAATATCAATACTTAAAGTAAGTTTTGAATACCAAACGCTACATAAAAAGTATGAATCTTATTCATAAATAAATCATTTCATTAATTTTTAGGTAGCATAATTGAATTTATGAAGGAATTTATTATTGTTTTTATTAAATGCTGATTAATTTATCAAAGAAATATTAAAAAACCAGAAGACTTAAATTTATGATGCCCTTACTTGTTCGTTTTCCTTTTGAAATTCAAAACTAAACTTTTGAAGAAAATTAAATACTTCGATGTACGATGTGGTACTAAATGACACCGCGTTAACCGTTTCATTAAAAATATCCAAGTACAATTTTTTCATCTCCAAGGAATTCACATTAGAAATATGTTGTAGTTGAATTCCCAATTCAATAAATCTATCGTCTACTTGACTTGTTAACAATATCATTTTATTCATAAAATCGAACATTTCGTCTTGGATTGTATTCCACAGCGTGTATGCCGTTTTTATATCTTCATCTTCTATGATGTTTTGAAGCAGGTCAACTTTAGAAACAAAATCCTCAATCTTCTGGGAAGCTTCCCTGAATCGTAAAAATTGTAGCTGTGGGCCATGACTTTCGTCGGAAACCTCGGCTGAAGGTACGAGCGTAGACGCTATATCATAATTAGAATAAGTCGAACCCGATATTGGTAATCCGGCATCAATAAGCATTTTATACGTCAAATGGTATATATTACAGTATGCCATAGTTGTTGTCCATAATAAGTCGTAGGGCGATATTACGTCGATACTGTCTAATTGATCGATGTAATCCGATGAAATACAATATCGGCCGGGCACCTAAAAGTACAACAATCGTTTAGCCGAACCAAGAGAATGGAATATGATAATAAATACACAGTAAAGAATCATTTTTTTAAGAAGATACCCACACAATTATAAATTAATGCAAAAATAATTGAAAATTGTTTCATCGTAAAAATAATTTAAACAATATAAAATAGAAATAAAAAACAAAATAATCAAATGTTTCACATCAATAGTACGATACAAGTATTTTATATTTTTTTAATTATTTCAAAAAGTGTTTAAAAAAAACGCTAGGCAAAATTAACAAATATGTATTATATAAAAAACAACTACGATCGAACTATTGTTAACAATCCATAAATTTTAAATGTATAAATATAGACATTTTCATATAACATTTTTTGTAGATAATTTTCAACAGTACAAACAAACGACATGTCAAAAACTAAACAAACCTGTAATTAACGTAATGCCATTACCTACGCAAATTAAAACCGATGAAGACTGCTAACGCACTATGTGTTTTAATATACAGGATGGAATTTTATTTAATGTAAAAACTGATATATGTACGGACTTTGGAGGGTTTAAAACCAAAATGACATCCGTATCATTAAGTTATTCCTGCTCGATTACCAATCGTTTATGAATTACCAAATTCGATTCACTACGGTTAAACAATAATATTATACTCGCACGTTTTTTCTAACGAAAACTTGTACTTTTAATCTAATTTTAATTAGTATAATTTAAACATCACGTAATTTTTTCTGTACATATTACAGTGATACTTGTAATAATCTAGTTGTTTGTTGTGATTTACATGTCAACTTGTATGCCGTGCTTGACTTGGAAAAAAAAATTAGTAGAGGTACTCTGATGACAGCAGTGTTGATCCAAGATAAATACTTTTTTATCTAGATATAGATAAAGATAATTTACCAAAAATCTATCAAGATCAGTGCTTCACAACCTTTTTCAAACTGCCGCCCCCCTAAGAAACAACATTTTTTTCAATGCCCCTCCCCCTTCACTTCATTAATATAAAAATAAAAATAGTATACATGAAATGTTTATAATTGAATAATAAATAATACAGATATAAATGTAAATATAGTAAAAATAAAATGTAAAATTTATGTTTAAATATAATTTAAAAGGATAATTTAAATGTTTTGAAATGTATTGATCAGTGAAATGCTTGGTGATTCAAAGCCAATTTTTTTACGTTTTGTTCAAAATTTGTGAGATGAAGCCGTAAGTCTCCTCTTTTAACGATATCTAGTCGATTTCTTTTTTTCGTTATTAGATAATAACGTACTGCTTCTGATATATGTAGTTAATATTTCATAATCACAAATTTATTTTAGAAATCGATAAACGGAAAACAATTACAGATCAATCTTGGTACGTTGCTTTGAACGGAAAAAAAGTTCAGTGCCTCCTAATCGCCCAAGACGAGCTCACCGCTCCTCAATCACCCTAAACTATCTCACCGCCCCTCGGTACTCCTTCACCACCTACCGGGTGGCAATATCGCTCCCGGTGAGAAGCACTGATCTAGATGAAGATAAAAATAAGCTCAACTAAAATTATCTTTAAAAAATATAAATATAATCATAATTTATCTAGATAAAAAGTAGATAAAATTTTAAAAAATAACGATTTTATATTAAATTTACAAGAATAACTAAAATAAAATCAGACTTATCATGAGTAAACCATTTTGTATTTGTTTGAGGTATTTTAAATGTGCCTCGATTTTACAATGTTTTATTTGTTTAGAATTAATTATTTACCTAAAAATTTGTTATCGAATATCTATTTATTTCTGAATCTTATTTAAGCGTTAACACTTTCTGTAGTAAAACCGATTATGCTGGAAAAACATAAACTATAATAGGCTACTTCTATCTTCTGCTATGTACAATCGTAAAAAAACATATTCTTTTTAAAACAAATCAATTAACATATTTTTAAAGGGTAAAACTTGGTATTTTTTCTGAGCAAATTTATTAACTGAAATTGAAATAAATGTTAAAAATAGAAGTAAAGATAATGATAAGAATAAAAATGTATTGAAACCAAATTAACACTTTAAAAACTTTAGGTTTTTAGACTATAATCTAAAAACTTTGATAATAGTTTATAATCTATAAATTGTTATCATAAATATAAATAAATATTTTAATATATAATTTTATACATTGTATTTCTTCGACATTTATTATGAAATATGAATTTTTTAGTAAACACTACGGACAATTGTGTCGTGACGGAGTCATGAACGGTTATTGGTGATGGATAGCTACGGGTTTACCCATTTTGCGCAGTATATTTTACAATTTATTAATATAAAATGAATGAAAAGAAATCTACTCTACATGGAGCAATATTATTTAATCCATTAGACCCGGTTGTACGTAATTAGAGGATTTTTTATCAAATTTTATTAGTTTTTACCTGGAAACAGTAGATGCCGACGATAATGATTGTTCATTTTTATCCTTACCTAAAAATCTGTAACTGTCGTTATTTTATATGGTTATTCTTTGTGAAACGCGCGGATGTATAGTATATAAAAACATTCTATATTGTTATATTCTACAGTAAATAACTGCTACATTTGGTCAATACTCATTATGGTGTAGAATGTTAGTCGAAATCTAGAAAAACATATGGGTTCCTTTTTGATCAAATGAATTTTAACTACAAATATTCATTATTGAGTATTTTTGTTGCAACTACCACAGGCGGTACGCAATAAAATCTCCAAGTCCTCGAAATACTCAAAATATTAATTATATATTATATATAAAAAAAATATCTAGATAAATAAAAGTTTTCATATATGATAAATACATGTACAACGTTTATATTTCCTTCTTTTATAAAATAATTGATAATTAATAATTTTATTTAGATAATTATCTAATAGATTTATGTTGATAAGTCTCATCACTGGATGACACATATATATTTTGCATCTATACCTAAATAAAAACTGAATATAACCGTGTTCACCCCATTATAGGCATTCTCTGGGGGGGTGAATTAAGGAGTAGTTGTTCCTGGTATGGTCGAATTGCACTTATTTTAGTTGAATTGTACTTGGGTTTAAAAAAGTTAATGGTCGAACTGCACTTGGGCTCAAAAATGTATTTCAATAAAATTATCATGCATTTGAAGGGGTTAGATTTATTTTATTTAGTTACATTTATTACCATTTAGTAATCATTAGCGTGGTTAAAAATTATTGTTTTATACATCACATTAATATATGTTAATTATATATGTTTACATTATAATTGTTAGATTATACATTATATTTTTTTTTTCGTATCAGGCGCCATACTCGTAACTATAAGTTAGTAATTTAGACTAGTTTATATATATATAACTGGTTTACAATTTAAAACATACATAGGTAGATAATATACAATTAAATAAATAAAATAAAATAAAATGAAATTTGGTATAGTAAGTGTTTCGACTAGATGTTTTCATTTGCCCAGTACTGGGCCACGTCCATTGCTTTCTGATTGGCAGTGGTTAGGTCTTCTTGCGTGCATGGTCCTGGTGCCAATAGGCATACCAATAAATGTGCCATCGTCTGAGTTGTTCCACAGTGGCAAAATGTCTCCTGATCATTTAGGTATCCCCATTTCAGCATGTTATCCTTAGATCTTTCTACTCCCACTCTCAGTCGATTTAATGTCTTCCACACATGCCATTGTAGATCGTGCTCTGGCGATAAATGTTCCGCAAGATCAATCCAGCCTCTAATTTCTTCTGTTTTAACTTTCCATGCATTTATTCTACTCTGGGAGGGGTCATTTTCTAAGGCACTGGACACTCTGAGAAAGCTTTACCTTGACTTTAGACGAGACATTGTAGTCGTTTGTCCGTACATAGGATGTCTCGGGTCGTTTGCCTGTTTTTGTCTTTCCGAGTTAGTGAAGATTAGTCGTCTTATTGATGGTGGAGTTATGCCTGCCAATAAGTATACTTTTTCATTAGGTGTGTTTTTGAAGCATCCTGTTACAATACGACATGCATCATTTAGAGCGGTATCTATTTTTTTTTTGCATGAGTTGATCTTCCCCATACTTCACATGCGTATTTCCCGACTGAAAAACAGAGGGACATTGCAGATACCCGTAGGGTTTGAGGTTGTGTTCCCCATTTTGATCCTATCAGTTTTCGGAGTAGACTGGTGTGTGTATTTATCTTTTTACTTGTCTTTTCGCAGTGATATTTGTACGTTAAAGTTCTGTCAAGAGTAACTCCTAAATATACTGGTGTATCGCAGTGTAGTAATACCTCACCTTTCCATGTGATTTCCAATTTGCGATTGGCTTCCCTATTTCTCAGATGAAATACGCAAAGAAGTGTATTATTCGGGTTTGTTTTGAGGTAGTTACTTGTATAATATTTGCTCGTGTATTCCAAGACGTTGGTGAGCTTTTCTTCAATTGTCTCAAAACTGCTATCCTGCACAGTTATTGCTGCGTCATCTGCATATATAAAGTGTTTAATTTTATCGTCATTTTATATATATTGGTCATTTGTATATATATTAAAAAGTGTTGGAGCGAGAACACTACCTTGTGGTAGTCCGTTTTTCGAGTTTCTCTATCTGCTGTGTTTCCCTGCCAGAGTGACAAAGAATATTCTGTTACTCATCAGAGACTCAATAATTTCCGTTAAATTAAAATCATTTGTAAGTTTATATACTTTATCTAACAGTAAGCCGTGTGATGCTTTTTTGGGCTTATTACGTTTGTATCTGTTATCATACTAGAGAAATTAATATAGGCAACCCAATGTGAGCTACCTGTAATATGATGGTGTAGGCAACGCACGAAACGACGATGGTGATAGGAGGGAAAGACTTAAAAATTACGGGACTAAGGAACATGAATTTATATACGGGAATAAGAAAATGAGTTTAATTATCGGGGGGGGAGGTCTCTGTGGTCGAATCGGTCTGGTGCAATGACCACAGAGCTCACACACAAATCAGACGAAATACTAAAATTAAACACCCAGGCCACACCTTACAAACTAACTTAAAATTACGTGATGACTAGAAGACGATGGTAACTGCAATTTACGGTGATTGGTAACTGGACGACCTGGACGGCCTCTCACACGCCACACCGGACGCTGGCAGTCTTACGTTTTGACGGTGGACGATATAGTGACCCGAAAGTCATCAGTGGCACAGCAGTTACACTAAAATTTATGGAATAGAACTCACGATAATTTGTAGAGGGTGGACACGCAGACAAAATAAATCACAACAATGAAAATGAGACCTTGTGGTTTGTTTATTGGTACTAATCGGCGAGAATAATAATGTTGCCACAATGGCAGAAGGGTAACAAAAATTAATAATAATGAATTGCCGCAATGGCGAACAAAGAAAGAAAAAAAGTAAGAATAATAATAATAAAAGGTGCTTCAACAGCGACCGAACGACGAGCGAACAACGACAACGAATAATAAATAACAAAGTTGTCTCAATGGCTATAAAAAAACAATACAATTAATATAATAATAAAATTAATTCAGATATGTAATAATAATTTTACAAGAAAAAGTAAGAAAAACGTGAACTGCTAATAATTATAATAATAATAATAATAATAATAATAAGGGCATTGGCTGCATAATCACATCAAAAAATAATTAAAACCATATGATATTAAAATAATCCGATAACACAAAACGATAACAATAATAATAAATCAATTTACCTACACTTATTATTATAATACACGAACCTAACGACGAAAAAAGAAGAAATGGAAAACAGATAACGACGAGTCACCGCCGCCGTGTTGAACTTCAACCACATATTATCGATAACACTTTACGGCGGCACACCGTGGTTGACCGTGTCATAGGCCGCCGAGAGGTCAATGAAAGCCACGCCGGTAATTTGTTTTTTCTCAAATCCGTCCTCAATATGTTGGATAAGGTTAAGTATTTGTGCTGTGCAGGACTTACCTGGGCGGAAACCAGCTTGTTCTTTTATTAGTTTTTCATCTGTGGCTGGACCTAATCTGTTCAGTAACATCCGTTCATACAGTTTATTAGTGTGGCATAGCAGAGAAACTGTTCGATAGCTGGATGGTAGGTCAGGATTCTTTCCAGGGTTTAGTAAGGCTATTACTTTTGATTTTCTCCACACTTTAGGTAGTTTTAATGTATCTCTGATATTATTAAAGAGGTCTAATAGCCAACTTTTTGTCCTGTATTCAAAGTGCCGGATTTGTTCTAGACGCATATCATCTATACCAGCCGCTTTCCCGTTTTTTAACAACTTTATGACAGCTTCCAGTTCTATATCTAAAAAGGTACCTCCTAAACCCATATTTTCGTTTTCCTTGCGTCTATTGATCTTTGGTTTAGGCATCCTCGGTTTCTTCACCTTAGTAAATTGTGGACTATTTAATTAGGTGTTACTATAGGTATAGTGGGGGTCATTATTCAATCGCTTGGTAAGGTCCCAGGCTTTCTTGCTGCTTCGTTTCATATCTAGATCTGCTAAAAGATCACACCATTTCTTCCTTTTTTCGTCTGTAAGTAGTTTCAATAATTTATCTCCCTCTTCAATAGTTTCTTCGTCAAATGGGTTTTCTTCAAACATTCCCGTGTATTTGTTCAAAGTTTCCGTTAACTCTGGTGTTAGCACTGGTATGTATCGCGTTCGGCAGCCTCTTGGTATGTTTCTCCTAGAAATAGACTTTACTAATTCGATAAATTCGTCGTAATTCTCGGGTATTGGTTCTATAAACAGTATAGAACCAATCCACATTATCAAAAGCTTTTTCTAGATCGACGAAAGCTGTATAAGTTGTTTTTCTTTTTCTATTCTGTTTCTCAATAACTTGTCTTAGTGCTAGAATAGCTTCCCTAGTGCCTTTTCCTCTCTTAAAGCCAAATTGGTCCTCAGTTAGCAATTCATCTATTATTCGTTCCATTCTTTTTAACACAATTCTGGTATGGATTTTTGACGCATGTGCTATAAAACTTAGCGTTCTATGTTGTTCACATGTTTTTGCTGTTATTTTTTTTTGGAATCGGTACAATTATACACTTCGTAAAATCACTTGGCACCTGTCCAGTTTCGTAGCATTCTTTGATTATTTCATAAATGATCTTTTTGGTGTTTTTTCCGCAATTTTGTATAAGTTCCGCAGGAATTTCATCAACTCCGGGTGCTTTCTTGTTCTTCAGCTCCACTAATGCCTTATCAAATTCTTCTCTCATTATACTTTGATCTATTTCTTCCGTATTATTTTGATGTTCTTCATTTATCTCTGCGTCTATTGTCATATTTTCTTCGCGATACAGTTGCTCTAGGTATTTTTTCCAACATTTTGCTACTTCTGCTTCTTCATATATGATATTGCCATTTGCTTCTTTAATACTTGTAATTTTAACTTTTCTTTCCTTAAAAAATGTTCTAACAATCCCATACGCCTTATCCATTAATCCCACTTTTAACGCTTCATCAATATCCTGACAAATGTTATTCAAAAATACTTCCTTGCTTTTCTTGCATTCTCTATTTATTGCATTTTTTAATTTCCCGTATTTTTCCTTTCCTCTTTGGTCTGTAGCATTTTTATATTTCCTCCTTTCATTAATCATTTCCAGGATTTCTTCGTTCATCCATTCCTTCCTTTTAGTTTCTTTTGATTTCCCTAAAACTTCATCCGCATTTTTTAATATGCATCATTTGATATTTCCCCATTTCTCTTCAATGCTTAAAGTACATTGTGCATCATAGGTCTCCATTATCGCTCTATCTGTCCTTTCTTTGTATGAATTTTTGATTTCTTCCACTTTCAGGTTTGTCAATTGAAAGCGTTTCATACCTATTTTCTTTTGTAATCTCTTAAACTTAAGTTCACAGTGCATTAGGACCAGGTTATGATCGCTATAAATATCGGCACCTGGATAACTTTTACAATCTTTAACATGATTTTTGTATCTTCCTTTTACCAGTATATAATCTATTTGTGCTCTTCTTATATCGCCAGGAGCTTGCCACGTATATCGTCTTCTTTTGTGATGTTGGAAGTGTGTGTTCGTTATTATTAGATTATTTCGTATACAGAACTCTAATAAGATTTCTCCTCTTGGATTTCTAATTCCAAGTCCAAACTTGCCGACAATATTCTTTTCTTTCCCTTCCCCCACGGTGGCATTAAAGTCTCCTAGGATAATAAGATTTTCTTCTCCTTTGTCTTTATTAAATCATTTAGTTCTTCATATATTATTTCTACTTCATCGTCCTCTTTTTCTGAGGTGGGCATATAAACTAGAATTATCACAGTATCTATTAGTTTGGTATCTAACTTGACTAGAATTATTCTATCGCTATATTGCACATAGCCTTTTACCTTGTGTCCCATATTTTTTTGAAGAACTATTCCTACTCCTTTTGTACCAACCTTCCATCTTCTGTTCCCGAATAAATTATTCTATATTCTCCTAACCAAAAATCACCCGATTTAAGCCATCTCATTTCCGAGACGCCCAGAATATCTATTTTAAGTCTCTTCATCTCAACTTTTAAATTCTCTAATTTCCCTGTCTGCAGAAGTGTTCTGACATTCCATGTACCAACTCTCTTGATATCATGACCTTTCATCTTCATTCTTAAAGAATTAACTTCTTGAATAGTCCCCACCCGGAGATCCGATTGGAGGACTATTTTACCTTCGGAATTTTTTACTGTCAAAGCATTCATACTTTAAAATTGCTGATACTTAGGATATCTATTAAGATCTTTAATGCGATAGTTTCCTCTTACTTTTCGCATTCTATGCCGTTGACGAGAAAATTGACTCGTTCGTCCGCCTTTAAGAGCAATTTCTTACCCTAAGGACAAGAGAGTGCCCTTCCCTTTACTAGCGTAAAGAGTTGCTCCTTATACCGGGAGTAGTCCGGCTTAATCCCACTGTAATCTCCTGCCTGAGGATTTCCGCCAGTGGAGCTCGGGGCCCCGGGTGTGCTAAGCCCGTAGTATATGTCATACTATTGACATATACTTCCCCTGAGGGATATATATGAGTATATGTTATTATTATATAATATTATCTGCGTTATCTAAATGGCACGAACTATTATATAATGCTATTAAATAAGTACGCTGTAGCGTTCTTCAACAGAAAGATTCGTAATATTTTTAGAGGGTTTTCCATTATAACTCTTTTTTTAAACGAGTGCAGTTCGACCATTACCTTTTTTCAATCCAAGTGCAATTCGACCATTTATTTGTAGGTAATAAGTGCAATTCGACTATTCCGGTTGTTCCGGTGACCTTTTTTTCTTCGATTTTTTGTTTCTTATTATTTATATATTTTTGAGAAAATATATGTTTGAAGTTTGTCCCTCTCCCCTATAAAAGGGTGTAAAGACGCTACTAGTTTACCTTCTTAGGACACTGTTAAACATGTTACCACAAGCCAACGAATATTCCTTAATTTATTATACTCACTTTCAAAATTTGAACCATAACCTCAACATATAAATATAGTATTCAGTAGCATGGTGATTATCTATAAACCATAATGCACAACATATATTTCAGTACCTAACCACCCACTTTTTTCTCTAGCACACCATCCTTGAAATGCTTTCAAAAACATAATTGAAGAAAACTAAAAACTATTAAAGATTAAAATACCTACCTACTTACATTTTACCAACTCAAACTTCAGATTAACAAATTTTATGAAACTTTTCCCTCTTCTATTTTATTATTAACTAAAAATACAAAATGTTGATTTTATGGTCGTGTTATATTCTTATAGACTACCACGAGTTCTGTTTCATTCGTGTTTCGTGTAAGTAATATATTTAAACTTGGAAAATTGATATATGAGTATTCATCCAAAACATTTACTCATCAAAATCCAACCACACACATACCCACTCATTATCAATTATCATGTACCGTTTTATCAAAAATTAATACTTACTTAAGTATTATAATACAATTTGCAAATGGTTAATTTTTATAAAAATATTAACTTAAATAAAATACCATCTCGTATGTCATTTTTATATAAAAGGAAAACAGTAAGGGTACGCTAGAATATATCTAATAATTTAGTTGGGGTATTCAGCTCCCCCCTCCAAGTCAAGTATGACTTGTATTGTCCTTAATATTTTACTTTAGCTCCAATAAATCGGTCTCTGAATTATTGTTTAATTTACATTTTTATTACATTAAAGGTCTACCCAAATAAGCTAATTAGATTAATTAGATTTTAGTTACAAAATAAATCTACCTAAATTCGCTGCTCTGCGCTGTCAATTGTTCTAACATTGAATGCACAATAAGCACGCACACCATCATATTATCAAAATTGTCTACGTAGCGCCTACGTAGTTGCAACTACAATATACGTCTTATATATAATCTTTTGTATTAAATTTGATAAAAACAGATTGCCAACAGCAGAAAAAATATCAATAGTGGTTATTTCTACTATTGATCAAACTGCATAAGATACTATGCAGGTCGACACAGGTACAGTTCTACTCTGCCTTGTCATGCCTCCCAATATGCGCCCGGTCTTAATCGTATTTTTAATTTTAATTTTTTTTTAGCGTAATATTCTGACACACTAAGGTTACTAATCATACCGAAAAAGAAACTTTTATGAATAAGACTATATTGTCGAAAGTGAAGTATAGAAACCTTCCTCCTTCATCAAAGAATGCTAAACCTACACCCTTCTAGATAACAAAAATTTAAAATATAAATGATCACAATATAATAACTGATAACCAGTAGCGGTGCGTGAATAAAATTTAAAGGGAGACTTAACTTTTGAGTAACCAAGGGCGTCCGCAGAAATGTGTCAAGGGGGGG
>NW_020272915.1:17538-25950 GCF_003268045.1 Sipha flava
ATAATGTACCTTATTGTTTTCGACGTGTTTTCTATCATATAAGTAGGTAACGTAAAAATTAAATTATTAATCATGTATATAATTATAACGTTAAAACTTAATCTTACAGTATTAATTTTAATTAATCAATGCGCAACTTTAAATTAACAAATGCATTTTTTTATACAAATAAAATGTAATCATTGATTTGGTAATTTTAGGTTACTTATAAAATTAAATGTTTCTAGCTTCTATAAAATAAATAAAAAACTATTTGAAAATAACTTATTTATTCTTTTAATTAAAAACTAACATAGCTTATACTGCTTAGAGCTATATTATAATATTATAGTAAATAACCTTGATTAAAATAAATTATTAAAAAAATATGTATTAATACATATTAAACTATATAATATACGTTCACTGGATGCCGTAGTAGCAGGTATAGTTAAAAATCATCTGGCACAGTTTGATATACTGAGAATATATTTCTTGTAAATCATCTGAAACCAAAAATTAAAAATTAATTTAGCTTATTTTCAATCATACATTTCAATTTTTAACTTACTTTTAAAAAAATATTCCAATATTTCACGAGGTGGTTTTTCTGTGCCTGAGTAGACTACTTGCAATTCATTACGCAAACGATGTTCATCAAAATAATTTGCATATTGTTTTAGTAACTTCAGAAATTTGGCTTCAGGAAAACTGTTTGAATAAGATTTGAACATTTTTTCATTCGTTAACTCAACAAACTCAAAATTTGAAAAATCCTTAAATCTGATGTCAATTTGAACAGTTAAAGAATCTAATACTTCATACAATATTTTACGAAGAGTTGCTTTTAGTTTACAATCATAAATCAATGTATCATTCAATTTGTTTGCTTCTTCACAACAATTAACCACGATTTCTTCATTTCTTAATCTTGACAAATAATTTCTTAACTTTTGAACTTCATTAACACATCTACTTATATCAGACATAATTTTAGATTGTAAAAAATTAAATACAATGTCAGTATAAATAAATATTTTATTAAAAAATATTAATAAATAGACAAATTTTATATCATTTAATTTATCTAATAATCCAGATGCAGTGGCGATTGAAATTGGGTCCCAATTTGATTCTTCCGTCACGTCTTTTACCGCGTTTTTGAGTTCTTGAAAATTGATTTTAATTGTTGAAGCGGCTCTGGAATGATAATTCCATCTTGTATCACTATGATTTGGTAGTTTAAAACCTTGTTCTCTAAGAAGCTCACTTCTTTTTGTTGATCGACTAAAATATTTATGAAACATTGTTAAATTGCATATGAACATTTTGACTGGTTGTATCGTTTTTGCACCATGTAGCAATACTTAATTTAATTGATGGTCATAGAAATGTATAAATAACGCACTAGGATATATTTGTCTTATTGTATTTTGAACACCATTTTTTCCTCCAGCCATTACTGAAGCTTCATCATAAGTTTGACTTACGATTTTATTTCCTACTTCCCATTTTATAATTTCAGCATTTATCACTTCTGCTAAGCCCGATCCAGTTTTGTCTTTAAAAACATCAAAAAATCCAACAAATCTTTCTATAATATTTTATTCTATAACAAATCGAAATATTATGCTCATTTGTGATCGAAATGATACATCAGTAGTTTCATCTACTTGTACAGACACAAAACTTGCAGATTTAATTTCTTTTAAAATTTTAGAATTCAAAACTTTAGTTACACATTGTATTAATTAATTTTGAATGGTATTTGATGTGCCTTTAAAAATTGACGAGGATATGAAATGCTCTTTAAGAAATTGTTCTTCTTGGGCGAATAAATCAAGTAGCTCCATATAATTTCCTCTATTTAATGATTCAGTATTCTCTCGATGACCTCAGAAAGCGAGTTCTTGTTTTCCCAAATAGCAAACTACATGAATCATTCGGGCTATTCGCCTGTTAACATCAACTTGTTCGTTATGTTTTTACGCTTCTAGTCGCCGACCTTCTGAAATGACATGTTCAATACGAATTTTTCCCAGAAGATGAAATTGTTCTTGATTTTTCAAGTGTGTTTTCAAAATAGCATGTTTTTCTGCTTTTCTTATAATATTTTTTATAATAGATATTCCATCAAAACTCCATTCTTTTTTTACCTCGAAAAAATATACAAATGAAACTAGAGATGTTCCGGGTACACGGTAATTACTCGATGGCCGGGTACTCGATATCATATTTAAGACTCGGCTCTTACTCGGTACCCGACGTAATATCTACATTTTTACCCGGCATTACTCGGTACCCGGCGTAATACCAACATTTTTACCCGGCTCTTACTCGTTACCCGGCGAAATGCTACATTTTTACTCGACTCATATCCAATGGCAAACGACAATCTATTTATAAATATAGTAATACCTATAATTAACATAACGGGAAATATCTAAAACTCTAAGGTAATGAATTATAATTTATTTTGGTACTTATTAATTATTATATTACTTAGAATAACTGAACCGATTTACGATAGCCAGTTGATTATAAACAAATCATGTTTTTCTTCTATGAATTACAAAAATAAATCTCGTGTTTACCGTCTAATGTTTATATATAAATTATATGATAAAAATCTGCAATCAAAACCCGTAATAAAATATAAATTATTACTATACAAATATTCTCAAGTATAAGTAATCAGTAATCAGTAATCACTTTACAGTCTAGTAGTCTACACTGCGCAGCTAGTACAGTTGTAGTACCTTCTACCTATTGCTTTTTTGTTTTAACTTTTTTAAATTCATTCGATGAATCCAATGGACGAGGCCGAGGACGAGAAAGTGCCATTTATCGGTACGTAATACATTTTATGTAATTTTAAACTCTATTATTTTTTATATTTGAATTTTTAGTTACAAATTACAATATTCATTCATTATTCAATATTATTGTCTATTGAACAAAACTGCACATAGCTATTGCCTAATATCTAAACAACTGGTATTAGTGTTACTTAATTTGTATTAGTGTTTGGCTAAGTTTTGTTATTAATTTATTATAATTGAAGAACTACCCAGTGGCCAGTACCAGTACTGACTACTGAGTTCTTAAACTGTTTAAAGACTTAAATTATATTATTAATAATTTTTAATCAGTAATTGTTAGTTGATACTTTAATACTAGTATAATTCCCATTTTGTATTTACACTTCTACTCGGCCTATACTCGATACCCGGTTTGTATTAAAATTTTTACTCGGCCAATACTCGATACCGGCTTAGTACTATAAATTTTACTCGACCAATATTCGATACCCGGTTAGTATAAACAATTTTACTCGGCCAGTACTCGGTACCCGGCTTAGTACCAGATTTTTTACTCAGAACATCTCTAAATGAAACAATAAAGTTTGTTGCGTTTATTACAACCACTAAGCCACGTAAATTTATCATACCAACTACTTTGAAATTGACGGGTATATTTTCCGTCTTTATATTCAATCGATAAAATGAAAACTATATTTAATATGGAGTAGACTTTTTGTTTTTTAATTTACATTTTTCATCATACGTAAATGAATGAAAATCATTGTCTAATAATTCATCTAATGTACAATGTTTTGATTCCATTTTTTCAATATTAAAACGCTACAAGAATACAAGATTGCGACGCACACGATACACGATTACACGGTTTAACGGCACAACGGTCAACGAATAACACGTCGCCCGATGGCAGAGACTAGTCTCCCGGATTCCGTATAGTAACTATTATCGATATGATTCCCCCACGAACTTTTATTTTCCTCCTATCTATTAGAATTGTGACAGTCGTTCGACCGTCTCATTTGTTTTACGACCGCATCGTCCGTCGTTATCGCTAAATCCAAAAATAGCTCAGAACGTATTTGCATTGAATCATACGTATTCACTGAATCACACCACGATGGACATAATATTTTATGTACACGCATACATATATATAGTAAATATAGTTTTCAACAGTATATTATTTACACATAGATTACACAAATACTTGAAAATAATTTTAAAAATTTTAAATAATTTTTTTTTTTCAATGTTATAATTATTGGGGAGACGCTGTCTCAAAGTTTCCCCTGACGCACCGCCACTGCTGATAACATTATTAAACACTATAATGTTTCTGCATAGTCAGTTAACAATATATAATATAATAAAATTGGTTTCACATGCAGATGGTTTCAATTGTATATTCATAATTTATTATCTGTATACCTGGCCTTGCATACAACTTGAACAAAGTTTAAATACAAATTTGAAGTTTTGACTTTGAGATTAATTTTCGCAAGAAGGAATGATTTAATATGTTATAACATAAAATAATATATTTATTTTTAAGTTAATTTTATTATTTAGTTATTTACTATAATAGCATAACTACTATTTTTTTAAAGTCTCTCTGTTTCTCTAATATTGTAAAAGGATTTTTTTTTAATAATTATTTTCTACTCTGTAAATGGGAAATTTCAAAAACTATTTATCTTTAATTATGATATGCTTATTACGATCTTCATAAAATAGTCTTCGTTCTTGATTTATTAATATGGAATAAGCGGAGGGGGAAAGGCTAATTCTCGTACATTATGATTATGATGATCACGGTTTCTCTACGCATTGTGCTCATAGTTAGATCCATCCATCGATATTTATTTACTTTTTAATTGTCTGCAAAGCTTATCGAAAAACGAGTGGTCTTATCCCACATGCCACATTTCTTTAATTTGATTGATTTACTTCCTGTGTAACGGTATTTATTAATATATATTACCTAATTTTTATAGCTTACATCCAATAATTATTTTTTTAATTTTTAAATAAAATAATGATTTACTAAAACTGTTTAATTTGGTTCGAAAGGTTAAACTAACCTTTCGGTTCGTACTTCAATTGATTTTTTAATAATGGATTAAAGTGTGCCATGAGCATATAAATATACGCAAGCATTGATCATATTTACTTATACACGTACTCACAAACTACAAGTGTTACAGCTTCTATATCTATGTACGTACGAATCAATTAAATAATTTATTAATTTGGTTACTTGATAATTATATCGTTGTCTTTTCATCGGCAAAAATGTTTACACATTTAATAATTGCTATTTTTACCTACCTGCTAGTATTGGTCCAAGTGAACATTAATAATTTATTGTTTGAAAATGTTTGAAAATATCTGTTTGAATAACTTTTATCTTATTTGAATAGATTTAAGATCAGCTAAATTTATCTTGTTCTAGATCCATATGATATGGACCATATCTAGTTATCTAAACCAGGTACTGGAACCGTTTGAATTTATTCTTAACGGTTCCGGTTCTTTGTTAAAAAAAAATAATGGTACCAGTTCCTAATATCAGTAAAATATTATTTCTTATTTAGTGAATATACCACATAGTTTAAGATTTTTAATGCATATAAATGCATATTTGAATGTATATTTTATCATATATTAGTGTGCATTATTGCATGCTTATTTATGCGTTTTTTAATACATGAACTTATGAATTCTATTCATAATAAATATACATATAATAAACATTTCAGAAGTATAACTATTTCAAATAGGTACCTATCCAGAATGTGAATTTTGTACAATCCTTGGTACTAATATTATGAGAATGGATCCCTGATTATTTATAAACTAAGTGGTAATAACTAATAAGTAATGATAAATAAAACTATTTTATTTTGGAAGCTAAAAGAACCTTAATAGTTTAAAAATTTCAGTTCGGGTCCGGATTATCAATATTACGATTCCAGTTCTTTTCGATTCGATTTGGTTCCTGCAGTGATCAAAACACAAACATTTCAGTAAATTGTAACTGAAAATTTCATTTTAATAATCAATTTTCCAGGATATTATAAATATTAAATAGTAAATATTTTATTGATTGGGTTTAAAAACACAAAATATTTGATATTTAAAATGCGCAGATTGAATAAAATATTTTCCTACAGAAAATAATTTTATTAATTACTATATTTCAAGCATCAAATATAATTTGGTCTGGCCTTTTGAAAATAAACAAAAACGGCTATTAAGTCTAACAAATAAATAATACTTACCCATATATTAGTAATTGTGTATTATAATTAATATAAAAAATTCCAAGGCCGGTAGCACATTGAGACGCAGATGACGCTGCACAACGTAGGGCAGCATAGTGCAGGAAAAACTGTGTCAGCTATGTGAGCGCATACTCATAATTACTACGCAGTTCTATGTCGCCATTCACCTAGTCTTAAGTGAAATTATAGCAGACGATTTAATAAATTGAAGTTCTGAATCAGTTTCTGATGATGAATTTTATGAATTTATTTTATTATACTCGTTAAATATATAAAAAAAAAAAATGGAGAAAAACTAATTTTATAAAAAAAATTAATTTTTTAATTTTATCTTCATATAATTGACATGACTAGTGTCATATAAGATACTGTAATGTCGGACGGCTTCAATCACAGACTCTTCCATAATAAAATAAAAATTAAAAATTAAATATTGAATTAAAATTAAAAAAGTAGAAATTATGTTAGGCCGGCATAACTGGAAAATATTCCAAACATATGTGGCATGTGCGCAATAAACTGTCGCGAACACTGTATAATGCAGATCGACACAGGTACAGTTCTGCTCTGCCCTGTCCTGCCTCCAAATATGCGCTAGTACATTCTAATAGATTACAGAAAACAATGCTGCGCTGCGCTGCGTCGCAGTGTGCGCCCGGCCTTAGTCGTATTTTTAATTTTAATTTTCTTTAGCGTAATATTGGAATTATTCTAACACACTAAGGTAACGATTCACTTTTTTAGCGCACTAATTTAAATAATTGTAAATGCATATTATCTTTTATATGTATAGCCCATTAAAGAACTTAAAATGTTTTTATTCATGAATATTACATAGTTATTTAAACTCCAATAACTATAAGCTCCAGCTTCAATAAAATATCCAATAAAAGTTTGTTTATACTTAAAAAAAAATTTTCTTGACGTTTTAAAAATAAATGAAAATAATAATTTTGCTTTTAAAAAACAATGACAAATTATATTAGAGTGCACCAAAACAGGTTTATATTTAACTTTATTATTCGATATGATTGCACTTTATAGTAATTTTAAAATAAAGATACTAAACTATACTTGCTATAGAGATTAATCGAGATAATCATGATTTATTGTATAGTTACATAATTCAAAATACGTGACAAAATAATTGGTTTTAAGAGTAATTTAATGTGAGCTAAAAAAAACGAAGGGTGTTTTTGGGAATCTAATTATGGTTGAGAAACTACGTCTTCTTCTATAGTATTTTCTGGAATTTAACCACTATGTTTTACTACTTGTTTTTCTTGTACACTGACCGTTTAATTTTACTAATTTGTTATCGTTTGATTGTAGCTTTCTATAATTGTGTACTGATATTGAATAATTTGAAATTCCGACTGAAAGACATTCACGGTAGTGCTCTTTGAATATGAATTGACTTTTAAAAGAACACCAGAATAAACCACAGTTATAGTTTCAACCCATTCCGTAACATCTTGATAAAAAGCTTTTTTGCTATTTGCATCACTTTGACTAATAAACTCTTGCGATTCATTAATTTGAGTGTTTATGGAATCGCATGTCTCTAGAAACATTTTTTGAGTTTTTTGTAATTTTAATAAAAGTAATTCTCTATAACAAGTATCCTCTGACATTTGAACCGATGTAACTAAAGTTAAGCACACTTCACTGAATTTTAAAATGCTGTTTGTAATGAATGAATTAGCATCATCCTCTGTGTTATATACTTCCTCGTAATCTATTCCAAATACTTGGTACATTTTAATAACGAAATCCTTGTACGAAGTGGTTTGCTGAATAAGTATATATTCCGAACCATCCAATGAAAAATAGTTAGCTCTTCTAACGGTTGTTTCAATATAGTTGGACAAAATTTCCATCTTTTCCTCAGTGTCTGTGTAAACTGCATTTAGCCCCTCAAAATATTCATCGGAACCGTATTCTGTAGTTTCAGTTATATAATCCACTGTTGCCGAAACAATACTGTCCAAGTAATCGACATTCATTTGGAATTCTTTTTGATTAGAATTTAATGAATTTATGACCACACTCGTGTAACTGTTTTGCTCTGTGGATTGCACTATGTTAATACTTGATGAGAACTTGGAAATAACGGACGTTTTGAAAAATGTTATAGTTTGCATTATTTGTGTAACAGAATTAATACGAAAATCTATATTTCTTGTACTAGATCCACCACCATTTCCACTACCACCACCATTATCACCACCACCACCACCACTATTATCACCTCCACCACCACCATCATCAAAACCATTATTATCACCACCACCATTATTACCACCACCACCACCACCACCACC
>NW_020272915.1:28950-39190 GCF_003268045.1 Sipha flava
CCACCACCACCACCACCACCTCCACCACCACCACCATCACCGCCGCCACCACCACCTCCAACACCACCAGCAACCTTACCATAATTATTATCATCATCACCACCACCACCACCACCACCATTACCACCACCACCGCCACCACCACCACCACCACCACCACCTTGTGTGGCTCTTGGTTTATAAGGTTTTGCTTCTATTTGATTACTATTTTTGTTTATATATATTTCAATTTGACGAAAGATTGCAGTTATTTCGACAGTAAGTGAACCCATTGATCCAATAACATCAGTCGTAATTTGTTCCGTTATTTGGGTAATTCCAGTACTTTGAGAATCTTGTGTATCTGAACTTAAAGTATTTGAAATAAATATATAAGTGCCAATATTAATAATATACATTTTGTTTGATACTGCTGTACATTTCGCAAATAAAATTGAGTATTTTAATTCTTTAATTGTTATTTGATTATATTCCCAAGTATTTAAATCAGTTTCATTATTAGATAATGTTTGTGACTTCATCTTTATATAATTCATCTGACATATAAAGGTTTGTAAAATTAATTTATTTATTATGAATGGATAAAAATCTTTTGGCAAAACAATATCTGCCGATGGCTGTCCACTTTTTTCTTTTTCAACAACTCGTATATCATAATCAGCTACATTGGGATTACACCATAGAACATCATTATAATATTTTTCTATTGATTCTTCTCCGTATGAATTAAAATTATTTGTTAACATACTACCATCCATACTAAACATTATTGCTCGTTGATAATGTACTTCGGTGGATTTTACGGCCGTTAGAAGCATTTTATTAACACTCCTATATAATGTTGTCATAGCCTCTGTGTAGTCATTGGTATCTTTATTAAATGTAGATTCAGCTTTTGTTTGTGAATCTTCTATGGTCAGTGCAATATTTTTACTCATGTAATCAAAGTTTGCTCGAACTATATTCACTTGCTCCCATATCAAAATTCTCATTGATATGTCTTGCGAAGAATAACCCATGGAATTTATATAAATCATAGTCAATGATTTCTTATATATTTCATACATATGAAGAACAGTTTTTCTCAATAATAACAATGAATCGTTGTCATTAAGATCAAAAAACACTGTAAGGTCAGACGTACTGTAAATTTCCTAAAAAACAAAAAATAACTATCATAATAATAACGTCATATAACTGAAATAGACAATTTACGACGATTTACGAATTTACGTACCAATAATTTTTCATCGGGGCTTGCAGATCCAGTACATAAATCTATTCCCATACCATAAAGGAATGCGTACTTAATCGATGCGTATACATCCATTTCTTTGGCCAATTTTTTTCGTACTTGGTTATATTGATTAACAATGATTTTCCATTGCTGTTCAGTTATGTCGACAGTGTTTGTATATTCTGGAACATTGTCAAACTTGGTTTTTAATTCTTCGACTTTTTTCATAAAATCAATGTAAGACGATTGACATCTCTGTGCAATAAGAATTGTTTGAGCAGTATTTATATCGTTAACATCGCTAAGTTTCGTGTCTGTCTTCGTTACAGTCACATCTGTTTTATAATAATTAATTGTCATGTACAGCATAGCGTTTAATTTGTCTTGCATTTCTTTTTCTTCGTCATCATCAAACGATGAGGATGTTTCTTGAAGACCACTTTCAGCTATCTGAATTATATCTGTTATAATATCATTTGACGGGCTATCGATTTCATTGAATCCACTTTCGATATAATAACCTGAAGATAGCATACATTCTACAGATGTTATGTATGCTGCTTGAACCGTTAGCGTGAAAACCGAAATGTACTGTGTAGCATTAGGTACAACCAGATTATTGAACTGAGCTGGTAATAATGTATCATCGTCTGCATCATAACACTAAAATATATACATACATATAAACATATAGAAAATTTAAGCATACAATTATATAATATAAATTAGAATCAGGCACGGATTCAGGAGGGACTATGGGTGCTCGTGCACCCCACGTCGTCTAAGCCACCAACAAAATAATTTTATATTATAAATTATATCACTTGTTCATTTCCAAAATAAAAATAATAATAATATTATCGGTGCTTTCCGCCGTCGTCATCATATACGACAATGACAACTGTTATTTGTTGTTATACTCATATGTAACGACATCGGCGTAAAGCACTGATTATTATTATTATTAGATCGCTATTCGCTTATTATTGTTATATATATGTATCTCAGTTATTTGGCTCGTGACTGCCTGACGAATATAATATTATATTATTGATAGCAGTGACGGAATTTATTTTTCAATGTTACGTGTATCGAATACACACCATTGCCACACATGCGGGGTTTTCAGGGGGTGCTTAATACCTCAAAGTTCTAAAATGGCACCCCCAGTTTATTTTGAGGTAAAAATATTGTTTAAAGAGAATTATTTTGCATTTATAAGAATAAGTAAACTCCAGTATGGATTGGTAATGCAATGAACGTACAATGTACATACATGTGTTATACATGTATCTATACAGTAAGAGCATAGGCGCACATAAGGGGGTGCTCGGGGGTGCTTAGCACCCCCAGATTTAAAATTAGCACACCCAATTTCCTAGAATATTTATTTCAGTATTTCATCAATAATTTGTAAATTATTGTTGTTTATTGGGTTGGACATTTTTTTCCAATATAAATAGACAATAATGTATAATATAGTTGACGAATTCACGATTAAAACAATATTGTATAATTGCACGTTTTACTGATTCAGTTTTTATCTAACTATTAAACTATAAACAGCAATCATAATATTATAGAAAATCACATTATCTTATCTTACTTTATATTCTTATATTATCTACAGTTTACGGTTGGCTACGAAATTATGTTCTATTTATAACTTTGATTATTACTTGGTTTTTAGTAATATTTAACCAGTGAGCTACTCTGAATTGTATATGGAATGACAAATATTATTACCAATCATTAGGCATGTTCTGTACAAAAATAATATCGATAATATCAATATCGATATATCATATTTCAATTTAATGATATCGATATTTTTAAACATTAATATCAATATTTTGATATTTGATAATTGATGAAAAAAAATCGTATTTTTATAACTTTTTTTTTACTATTTATAACAAAAACATAAACTATACTTAATAAGTATTAATTAAATAACCACTTGTAATAATTAAGATGTTTTATTGATACAGTCTTATTTTATAAAAACAAAATTAATATTAACAAATCTTAATATATAGGTAAACAATTTTGAATTCGTAACCGCCTACTGCCTAGATATACTTATTACCTAATATATATCATAGACTATAAAGCATAGGTACACTAATAAAATATACTACTTAGTACTTAATCCGTGGAGTATGGCATAACATAACAACGACAACAATAAACATAAATAACAAAATCGCCGATAAATGGACACATAGATAACAGTCATTTGGAAAATAATCATAAAGTAACGATTAATGATGGTATTTTCTGTGGCTATTCTAAATATAAAAAATTAGTATTTTTATTTTTGTAGCCATTTTGAGCCAGTGAGGCCAGGCAGAAAAAAAAAAATATCAGTGATATATCAATATTATTGTATATTTAAAATATCAAAATATATCGATATATCAAAGCAAAATATCGATATTTGATATTATTAATATATCAAGCCCATACCTACCAATCATACAAACTATATGATTCATTACTATTGATAAAAATTAATACTAAATAAGAATTATTACTAAAAACAAATAATATTTTCTATCAAATTGATAATGACGATTATTAATTTTTAGGCATTTTAAGTTCAATAACAAAAAAAAACTTAGTTGTTATAATTTTCATTCTTTATGATGTACTTTGTATCATTAATATTTTGAGCTATCAGCTTTAAAATAAAAAAAGCTACATTGAGATATTCTGAAAAAATAATTAATGGTGTTATTGATTCATTTAAAAATCTACGTTCTGATGAGGCTTTTGATAAATTTTGGCAAAAGGTTCAAGATTTTTCAAATAAAAATAATATACTATTGACAATACTATCCACAAACGAAGGTAGTTCTTAATTATTTATTTGGATTATATATTATTGCTTTATTTAAAACATACATTTAAAATGTCTGTACCTAAGTCTATACAATAACATATTGTTAAAAAAATATTTATGTATTTTATCTGACTATAATGTCAAACAAAAAACAAAATCGGAAACGTCGTGAACCAACCAAACTTCAAGATTACGACCTAGGTCATCGAACAGGAGCAGTGTCTGAAAATAATACTTCAAACACCATTGGATATTGGTATACAATAGTTTATTTAAGGATAATTGATGGAATAATTGTGAATTTAGAAAAATATTTTTTTGAGGAAAGCTTAGAGCTGGCCAATTCTGTAGAAAACATTTTTAACTTGGATGAATATAATAGTCTTCTTTTATAAACACTTATAAGATATACATTTAATAAAAAATAACTAACTATTTAAAATATTTATTACATGGTCATATGTTTTGAAATATTATTATGTAAATTAATCTGTTTATTGTTTGATATATCAGGATATTTTGAAAATATCAACTGCTAGTTTATCAGCAGAAATGCTAGTCTTAAAGAATAGTCTACCAGCCAACTTTGAATTTAAAGACTTGAAAAATCAATGTAATAAAAGTTCGTTTCCAAATGTTTATAAACTAGTTCAAGTGGGAATGACAATTCCAATTTCGTCTTCAACATGTGAACGCTCTTTTTTAGCTATGCGTAGATTGAAAAATTGGTTACGCACTTGAATAGGCCAAGAAAGATTTACTAAGTTATCTACGTTTAGCATTAAGAGAAATCTTACTAATAAAATAGATGGGGAAATTATATTGGACAAATTTTATAACTTATAATATAATTACTTTTAAATATTCATTAATAAAAATTAAAAATTATGGCAACGCATTTGATTATATTATTAGGGGGTGGGGGGCAAAGCTCCCCCACGAACCTGTATACTATAAATTATTCCAGCACCCCTTGAATTCAAAAACAATGTGCGCCTATTTGTGTTTATGTTACCTATGCATATGATACTATGTTGATGGTCAAATTTATTGCTGGAATACCATTTAGGTATCACGTTTTGTTTACCATCTACAGGTTTTATCACTTTTTGATAAAAAATATTGATGTTTATTAATAATAATTTGTAAGTTATAATATAGAAAATTGCTACATTTATAATTAAATAGTAAAACTAAAACAATTTGTGCCAAGTAATTGTAGGGCAGTGGTTCCCAACCAGAGGGGAATTTAGAGTTGGCTCATGGTTATTTATTATCTAAATCTGTTGCATGATGAATAATTCCACCTCAATTTGTACAAAATTTTTAGATGACTTGAAGTTATTTTTAATGTACCAACTGATTAGTTTTTAATTAATTTTTAGGAATAAAGGTTGAAACCTTTTTATTTTTCAATTGAAAATTATCATTGTTGATTATGTAAGTAATTATATGAAATAAAGGGTGTACGATAACCAATAATTTTCAGATTAAACGACCAACATTGATCATGAGTTCTATAAAAATGTACCAGTCTGGTCGTCCATATGACTTGTAAATTATCTTTTAAAAATATTGTACTACCTACTACGAGGCGGCTTTTGGAGCCATTACAAATATATGGTTAAGCAATTATTATTCAAACAAATTAAACAATGCTAATAGTCCCAATAATACAATATGTATGGTATATTTTATTATTTTTTTTTTTTTCAATAATAATCAATTTTATTTTTTTTTTTAAGGAAAGCCTTCAACAACTAGGTCGTTAGGCTGAAATTCAACATAGATATACTTAATATTATTTACATACATATTTACATAAAATTATTCTAAATTAGGGACTGGTACCGAATTCGTTCCCGAACTCGAACACCACGTGCCGAATTGGTTCCCGTCTGGAAAATTTATTTTATCAGGTATAGCCGAATTGGTTCCTGTTTGAAAAAGGTATTTTATTAGGTATAACCGAATTGGTTCTCGTTTAATTACGCACATTTTCCTTCACAATTTTATTATTAACTTTAAAGTAGGTTTGGTTAACAATGTTTGTTAATGTGTGTTAAAAAAAATGATAAAATATATATAATTTTAAATCGTTGATTTGAAAGTCAACAAATCATAACTTAGGTGTACGAAATAAAGGTAATAAAATACAATAAATACAATTTAAAACCACTGATTTGCAAATTTGAAGCTAACTTTTTTTAAATATTCAATTCTCGTAATCTTCTCATTAATGTACTCAGTCATACAATTTTTCAAGTGTTTGTTATTTCTTTCCTGTGCCTATGCTAGTAATTTGCTAGTCTCTATTTATTTATATTTATATACTCTATCTTATCGATATAATAATAGTGTCTATATGTCATACATATAGCTTTTAAAATTTTATATTTTGCTCTCTATGCACTGGCCCGCTAGATTTTTATTTTTATTAGTGTAGGTGAATTGTATTAAAAATTAAAATTGTCACTATTTCACCTGTACACAAACGGGAACCAATTAGGTTACTCCCAAATTAGGTTTGTAAGTTTAACGTCATTGTGACAATAATAATAATACAAATAATAATTGTTTAACTTATAAATTATATAATAAATGGTTATGTTTATTTGTAATAGATGATGGTCACCTAGAAATGTTGACGAAGATAAATAAAGTATAAACGAAAATGCTTTTACCAGGCGAAATAACCAAACGCAATATTGAAACATATTTAAAAAGTGTGTAAAAACGTCAATCGTATTATATTCCTAAGTAGAATTTCAGATTGCAAAACATATTTTGTTATACTATTATTAATTCGTCGAACCGGAAACACATCATACATGCTCAAAGACGTGTCCATACGACGTTAGTTGAACGTGATAGTTGTGAGAATAATGGTCAAGGCTCATAACTTATAACTCTAAAAAAAATAGTTAAAAGCTCTATAATATGCTCTTAAAAATATTCATATAAGCGCTTAAATGTGCACTTAACATATAAAAATATGCAAAAATAAATATAACATGAAAAATAAACAATTTTCATTTATTATTAAAAAAAAAAACATATGTATAAAAAAACAATTTTCACCTATTATTAAAAAAAAAAACGTATCATGTATAAAAAAAAAATTTTTAACTTTTATTATTAAAATTCTAATTGCGTCGCTATATGATAAAAAATATATAATTTAAACCAAAAGAAGAAGAATTAGTTAATTAACATGAATTAATTACAAATTTAAAAATTAGAACTACTATATTTACTTATTATTATTAAGAAAAAATGTTATATACGCTACAGAACTGAAATTGACTTAAAAAAGCAAAATAGCAAATAACAATTTTCTAAAAATGCAAGAATAAGTCTGCAAAATAGAAAAAAAAATAAAATAGCACTTATATTTTGAAATATGCAAAAATATGCAACATAAAATGTTGTATTTAACTTCTTAGTTATCTATAACAAATGTATAGCTCACATAGGTATTTCTAGGACCTCTCAAAAAAAATATGTAAATGCTATAAGTTATGAGCCCTGATAATGACTAATAGGTCTAATACCTGTTAGAAGTACCGAACTTCCACCTATTCAAACTAGATAACTGCTAAGGAGTCCTTACTTTCCCGGTTACCGGGCCCCGGCCAAATACCAAAAAAAAAAAAAACAAAAACATTAAAAAATGTCGCACAAAATGGATCAACATAGAGAAATATTTCGTGTAAAGAATATGATTTATAGATTCATTTTTTTTTTTTTTTTTAGTTTTAGGTATAAATAGGCTAATAAGAATATTATTATGAGGTGAATAGTAACTTGGAAATTAATATCTCATTACACCGTTGGTAATAGAGTTATAGATGTATAAATTAATTAAAATGTATTTAAGATCCAATACAGAAAATAACAGACTTAGTTCACATTCTGTGTTTTTCATAGATTCCGAAATAATGCAATCAATGAACAGCAGTGAAGTCATACGTTCTTTTACAGAATAATATTTCGTCATGTAACAATTTAATTTTGTTATTTAAAATATATAGATATATTCATTTTTTAATTATTATAATGACATATATATATAATAATTTCTTATTAAGTATGTTTAATATATAAAAAGTCCCTTCTTTTATAGTTCTCTTGGGGCCCTGAGAACCTCAATTTTGGCACTACCTATTAGTATATATATATTATTATACATATTAATACGTGTATTATTACTAATAACTGTTATTTACTTTATTATACATTATTTATTTATATATAAATGTATAATACCCGATGTATTTATACGAAATATTAAATTTAATCTTTACTAATGCCATGTAGTTTCTATTGAACTTTTATTGACATTTCGTTAATCAAACTCTTAGATGACTAATGTAATTATATATACATATATATATATACTGATTATAAGCATAAACGGTCTAGAAGGAAACAAAGAAAATGTATTTAAAAATCATAAATAACTTACATTGTGCTATGCATACACGAGTAGGTCAGATGATAATTCAAATTTCAAATGACAAAATGAATGTTAAAAAGAAAATGAAATGTTTATTTGTACTATCTTTTTCGTATTATAAAGAAACTATGTAAAATTAAAACATTAAATGTCGCTCTAACGCATATGAGTGATTCCAAACTCTTAAAATGCCCTGTACACATTAAACAATTTTCAATACTGCTATGTTCGACAAGCGCCTGAACATTGATGATATTTTAATTCACAACATTATAATCATACACTATAAGTGCAGTGTTTAACAGTAATTTAACATCGTATTCTATTGTATATATGTAGATTAATCATTTCCATTTTTTTCCTTTTTGTTCATTAATGCTCGTCCATGAATGTAAAATAAAAATGTCAGCGCATGTTCGTCAGGCACTGTTTATCGGCTTCAAATAATTCAGAAGAATGTATCTATTTCCAGATTTAAATATTTCTATATCCCGCGGCGTTCCCTATATATTGTAAATATAGTGTAACATCGAATTGAACTTATTTGAACTTATTTATGAAAACTCGATTCGAATTTAATGATTTGATAAAATAAAATAATGAGCCCAATGAACGCTCGAAAAAATTCAAGTTGTACGTCGGAATTGAGAATGAAATTCTCATTATTTTTCTTAAAAATAATTATACGCACGGTCTTTTCGAACGATCTTATGAATAACAAACAAATAAGATTTGAATCGCCTACAATAATTTTTGAAAACGATAAATTAATAAACATGTTTTCGCAGCTGATAATATTGCTACTTATAAGTTATAATCTATAATGTATAAACTCATTACCAAGATTCATAACTTAAAGCTATAAAAAAATATGTTTGCTATATTGTGCTATAATATGATCAAAAAATTATTCATATGAGCCTATTCAATATGCACTGAAAATACTAAAATATGTGGAAAAAATTAATATTATGTATAAAATAAAAATTTGCCTCATTAAAAAAACTTATCGTGATCGCTCGCGTCGCTATATTATATAAATAAATATATAACTTATGCCATATGAAGAAGAATTAATTACAAATATAAATAATTAGTACCATTTAACCTAATTAGGTACTTACTATTATTAAGAAAAAATGTTTTTAAGGCTACGGAACTGAAAAAGACTTAAAAAAGCAAACCAACACTTATGTTTCGAAATATGCAAAAGTATGCACAATACAATTTTGTATGTAGCTTCTAAGTTAGGTACCCAAAAAAAAAAAAATACGCAAATGCTAGAATTTATGAGCCCTGTTCATTACTAATAAGTAAGGCTGAGAATTTGTAGAAAAGTGCATTTTTTTTTTTGGTGACTGTAAAACGTAGCTTTGTAAGTACATAATTTTAATTATGTAACTACGAATCCATTTATGCAACTTTAATTTTGCATTTTTTTGATGTTTTTAATTTTTTAGGTAATTTTTGTGCATTTTTAGGTCATATTTTCCGTTTTAGTTCATTTTCTGATATTTTCAATCAAATTCTAAAAACTAAAGACTAAATAAGGTACCCGAAAATAAATATATTAAAGTTTGTTTTATTATTTTAATAAAATAAATACTAAAATATAGTAAAGAAAAATCAAATTCGAACAAAATTTTTCTTATTTTTTTTTTTTAAATTAAATAAACACTTATTTATGCATGTAATATAC
>NW_020272916.1:0-10240 GCF_003268045.1 Sipha flava
GTATATTACATGCATAAATAAGTGTTTATTTAATTTAAAAAAAAAAAATAAGAAAAATTTTGATCGAATTTGATTTTTCTTTACTATATTTTAGTATTTATTTTCTTAAAATAATAAAACAAACTTTAATATATTTATTTTCGGGTACCTTATTTAGTCTTTAGTTTTTAGAATTTGATTGAAAATATCAGAAAATGAACTAAAACGGAAAATATGACCTAAAAATGCACAAAAATTACCTAAAAAATTAAAAACATCAAAAAAATGCAAAATTAAAGTTGCATAAATGGATTCGTAGTTACATAATTAAAATTATGTACTTACAAAGCTACGTTTTACAGTCACCAAAAAAAAAAATGCACTTTTCTACAAATTCTCAGCCTTACTTATTAGTAATGAACAGGGCTCATAAATTCTAGCATTTGCGTATTTTTTTTTTTTTGGGTACCTAACTTAGAAGCTACATACAAAATTGTATTGTGCATACTTTTGCATATTTCGAAACATAAGTGTTGGTTTGCTTTTTTAAGTCTTTTTCAGTTCCGTAGCCTTAAAAACATTTTTTCTTAATAATAGTAAGTACCTAATTAGGTTAAATGGTACTAATTATTTATATTTGTAATTAATTCTTCTTCATATGGCATAAGTTATATATTTATTTATATAATATAGCGACGCGAGCGATCACGATAAGTTTTTTTAATGAGGCAAATTTTTATTTTATACATAATATTAATTTTTTCCACATATTTTAGTATTTTCAGTGCATATTGAATAGGCTCATATGAATAATTTTTTGATCATATTATAGCACAATATAGCAAACATATTTTTTTATAGCTTTAAGTTATGAATCTTGGTAATGAGTTTATACATTATAGATTATAACTTATAAGTAGCAATATTATCAGCTGCGAAAACATGTTTATTAATTTATCGTTTTCAAAAATTATTGTAGGCGATTCAAATCTTATTTGTTTGTTATTCATAAGATCGTTCGAAAAGACCGTGCGTATAATTATTTTTAAGAAAAATAATGAGAATTTCATTCTCAATTCCGACGTACAACTTGAATTTTTTCGAGCGTTCATTGGGCTCATTATTTTATTTTATCAAATCATTAAATTCGAATCGAGTTTTCATAAATAAGTTCAAATAAGTTCAATTCGATGTTACACTATATTTACAATATATAGGGAACGCCGCGGGATATAGAAATATTTAAATCTGGAAATAGATACATTCTTCTGAATTATTTGAAGCCGATAAACAGTGCCTGACGAACATGCGCTGACATTTTTATTTTACATTCATGGACGAGCATTAATGAACAAAAAGGAAAAAAATGGAAATGATTAATCTACATATATACAATAGAATACGATGTTAAATTACTGTTAAACACTGCACTTATAGTGTATGATTATAATGTTGTGAATTAAAATATCATCAATGTTCAGGCGCTTGTCGAACATAGCAGTATTGAAAATTGTTTAATGTGTACAGGGCATTTTAAGAGTTTGGAATCACTCATATGCGTTAGAGCGACATTTAATGTTTTAATTTTACATAGTTTCTTTATAATACGAAAAAGATAGTACAAATAAACATTTCATTTTCTTTTTAACATTCATTTTGTCATTTGAAATTTGAATTATCATCTGACCTACTCGTGTATGCATAGCACAATGTAAGTTATTTATGATTTTTAAATACATTTTCTTTGTTTCCTTCTAGACCGTTTATGCTTATAATCAGTATATATATATATGTATATATAATTACATTAGTCATCTAAGAGTTTGATTAACGAAATGTCAATAAAAGTTCAATAGAAACTACATGGCATTAGTAAAGATTAAATTTAATATTTCGTATAAATACATCGGGTATTATACATTTATATATAAATAAATAATGTATAATAAAGTAAATAACAGTTATTAGTAATAATACACGTATTAATATGTATAATAATATATATATACTAATAGGTAGTGCCAAAATTGAGGTTCTCAGGGCCCCAAGAGAACTATAAAAGAAGGGACTTTTTATATATTAAACATACTTAATAAGAAATTATTATATATATATGTCATTATAATAATTAAAAAATGAATATATCTATATATTTTAAATAACAAAATTAAATTGTTACATGACGAAATATTATTCTGTAAAAGAACGTATGACTTCACTGCTGTTCATTGATTGCATTATTTCGGAATCTATGAAAAACACAGAATGTGAACTAAGTCTGTTATTTTCTGTATTGGATCTTAAATACATTTTAATTAATTTATACATCTATAACTCTATTACCAACGGTGTAATGAGATATTAATTTCCAAGTTACTATTCACCTCATAATAATATTCTTATTAGCCTATTTATACCTAAAACTAAAAAAAAAAAAAAAAATGAATCTATAAATCATATTCTTTACACGAAATATTTCTCTATGTTGATCCATTTTGTGCGACATTTTTTAATGTTTTTGTTTTTTTTTTTTTTGGTATTTGGCCGGGGCCCGGTAACCGGGAAAGTAAGGACTCCTTAGCAGTTATCTAGTTTGAATAGGTGGAAGTTCGGTACTTCTAACAGGTATTAGACCTATTAGTCATTATCAGGGCTCATAACTTATAGCATTTACATATTTTTTTTGAGAGGTCCTAGAAATACCTATGTGAGCTATACATTTGTTATAGATAACTAAGAAGTTAAATACAACATTTTATGTTGCATATTTTTGCATATTTCAAAATATAAGTGCTATTTTATTTTTTTTTCTATTTTGCAGACTTATTCTTGCATTTTTAGAAAATTGTTATTTGCTATTTTGCTTTTTTAAGTCAATTTCAGTTCTGTAGCGTATATAACATTTTTTCTTAATAATAATAAGTAAATATAGTAGTTCTAATTTTTAAATTTGTAATTAATTCATGTTAATTAACTAATTCTTCTTCTTTTGGTTTAAATTATATATTTTTTATCATATAGCGACGCAATTAGAATTTTAATAATAAAAGTTAAAAATTTTTTTTTTATACATGATACGTTTTTTTTTTTAATAATAGGTGAAAATTGTTTTTTTATACATATGTTTTTTTTTTTAATAATAAATGAAAATTGTTTATTTTTCATGTTATATTTATTTTTGCATATTTTTATATGTTAAGTGCACATTTAAGCGCTTATATGAATATTTTTAAGAGCATATTATAGAGCTTTTAACTATTTTTTTTAGAGTTATAAGTTATGAGCCTTGACCATTATTCTCACAACTATCACGTTCAACTAACGTCGTATGGACACGTCTTTGAGCATGTATGATGTGTTTCCGGTTCGACGAATTAATAATAGTATAACAAAATATGTTTTGCAATCTGAAATTCTACTTAGGAATATAATACGATTGACGTTTTTACACACTTTTTAAATATGTTTCAATATTGCGTTTGGTTATTTCGCCTGGTAAAAGCATTTTCGTTTATACTTTATTTATCTTCGTCAACATTTCTAGGTGACCATCATCTATTACAAATAAACATAACCATTTATTATATAATTTATAAGTTAAACAATTATTATTTGTATTATTATTATTGTCACAATGACGTTAAACTTACAAACCTAATTTGGGAGTAACCTAATTGGTTCCCGTTTGTGTACAGGTGAAATAGTGACAATTTTAATTTTTAATACAATTCACCTACACTAATAAAAATAAAAATCTAGCGGGCCAGTGCATAGAGAGCAAAATATAAAATTTTAAAAGCTATATGTATGACATATAGACACTATTATTATATCGATAAGATAGAGTATATAAATATAAATAAATAGAGACTAGCAAATTACTAGCATAGGCACAGGAAAGAAATAACAAACACTTGAAAAATTGTATGACTGAGTACATTAATGAGAAGATTACGAGAATTGAATATTTAAAAAAAGTTAGCTTCAAATTTGCAAATCAGTGGTTTTAAATTGTATTTATTGTATTTTATTACCTTTATTTCGTACACCTAAGTTATGATTTGTTGACTTTCAAATCAACGATTTAAAATTATATATATTTTATCATTTTTTTTAACACACATTAACAAACATTGTTAACCAAACCTACTTTAAAGTTAATAATAAAATTGTGAAGGAAAATGTGCGTAATTAAACGAGAACCAATTCGGTTATACCTAATAAAATACCTTTTTCAAACAGGAACCAATTCGGCTATACCTGATAAAATAAATTTTCCAGACGGGAACCAATTCGGCACGTGGTGTTCGAGTTCGGGAACGAATTCGGTACCAGTCCCTAATTTAGAATAATTTTATGTAAATATGTATGTAAATAATATTAAGTATATCTATGTTGAATTTCAGCCTAACGACCTAGTTGTTGAAGGCTTTCCTTAAAAAAAAAAATAAAATTGATTATTATTGAAAAAAAAAAAAATAATAAAATATACCATACATATTGTATTATTGGGACTATTAGCATTGTTTAATTTGTTTGAATAATAATTGCTTAACCATATATTTGTAATGGCTCCAAAAGCCGCCTCGTAGTAGGTAGTACAATATTTTTAAAAGATAATTTACAAGTCATATGGACGACCAGACTGGTACATTTTTATAGAACTCATGATCAATGTTGGTCGTTTAATCTGAAAATTATTGGTTATCGTACACCCTTTATTTCATATAATTACTTACATAATCAACAATGATAATTTTCAATTGAAAAATAAAAAGGTTTCAACCTTTATTCCTAAAAATTAATTAAAAACTAATCAGTTGGTACATTAAAAATAACTTCAAGTCATCTAAAAATTTTGTACAAATTGAGGTGGAATTATTCATCATGCAACAGATTTAGATAATAAATAACCATGAGCCAACTCTAAATTCCCCTCTGGTTGGGAACCACTGCCCTACAATTACTTGGCACAAATTGTTTTAGTTTTACTATTTAATTATAAATGTAGCAATTTTCTATATTATAACTTACAAATTATTATTAATAAACATCAATATTTTTTATCAAAAAGTGATAAAACCTGTAGATGGTAAACAAAACGTGATACCTAAATGGTATTCCAGCAATAAATTTGACCATCAACATAGTATCATATGCATAGGTAACATAAACACAAATAGGCGCACATTGTTTTTGAATTCAAGGGGTGCTGGAATAATTTATAGTATACAGGTTCGTGGGGGAGCTTTGCCCCCCACCCCCTAATAATATAATCAAATGCGTTGCCATAATTTTTAATTTTTATTAATGAATATTTAAAAGTAATTATATTATAAGTTATAAAATTTGTCCAATATAATTTCCCCATCTATTTTATTAGTAAGATTTCTCTTAATGCTAAACGTAGATAACTTAGTAAATCTTTCTTGGCCTATTCAAGTGCGTAACCAATTTTTCAATCTACGCATAGCTAAAAAAGAGCGTTCACATGTTGAAGACGAAATTGGAATTGTCATTCCCACTTGAACTAGTTTATAAACATTTGGAAACGAACTTTTATTACATTGATTTTTCAAGTCTTTAAATTCAAAGTTGGCTGGTAGACTATTCTTTAAGACTAGCATTTCTGCTGATAAACTAGCAGTTGATATTTTCAAAATATCCTGATATATCAAACAATAAACAGATTAATTTACATAATAATATTTCAAAACATATGACCATGTAATAAATATTTTAAATAGTTAGTTATTTTTTATTAAATGTATATCTTATAAGTGTTTATAAAAGAAGACTATTATATTCATCCAAGTTAAAAATGTTTTCTACAGAATTGGCCAGCTCTAAGCTTTCCTCAAAAAAATATTTTTCTAAATTCACAATTATTCCATCAATTATCCTTAAATAAACTATTGTATACCAATATCCAATGGTGTTTGAAGTATTATTTTCAGACACTGCTCCTGTTCGATGACCTAGGTCGTAATCTTGAAGTTTGGTTGGTTCACGACGTTTCCGATTTTGTTTTTTGTTTGACATTATAGTCAGATAAAATACATAAATATTTTTTTAACAATATGTTATTGTATAGACTTAGGTACAGACATTTTAAATGTATGTTTTAAATAAAGCAATAATATATAATCCAAATAAATAATTAAGAACTACCTTCGTTTGTGGATAGTATTGTCAATAGTATATTATTTTTATTTGAAAAATCTTGAACCTTTTGCCAAAATTTATCAAAAGCCTCATCAGAACGTAGATTTTTAAATGAATCAATAACACCATTAATTATTTTTTCAGAATATCTCAATGTAGCTTTTTTTATTTTAAAGCTGATAGCTCAAAATATTAATGATACAAAGTACATCATAAAGAATGAAAATTATAACAACTAAGTTTTTTTTTGTTATTGAACTTAAAATGCCTAAAAATTAATAATCGTCATTATCAATTTGATAGAAAATATTATTTGTTTTTAGTAATAATTCTTATTTAGTATTAATTTTTATCAATAGTAATGAATCATATAGTTTGTATGATTGGTAGGTATGGGCTTGATATATTAATAATATCAAATATCGATATTTTGCTTTGATATATCGATATATTTTGATATTTTAAATATACAATAATATTGATATATCACTGATATTTTTTTTTTTCTGCCTGGCCTCACTGGCTCAAAATGGCTACAAAAATAAAAATACTAATTTTTTATATTTAGAATAGCTACAGAAAATACCATCATTAATCGTTACTTTATGATTATTTTCCAAATGACTGTTATCTATGTGTCCATTTATCGGCGATTTTGTTATTTATGTTTATTGTTGTCGTTGTTATGTTATGCCATACTCCACGGATTAAGTACTAAGTAGTATATTTTATTAGTGTACCTATGCTTTATAGTCTATGATATATATTAGGTAATAAGTATATCTAGGCAGTAGGCGGTTACGAATTCAAAATTGTTTACCTATATATTAAGATTTGTTAATATTAATTTTGTTTTTATAAAATAAGACTGTATCAATAAAACATCTTAATTATTACAAGTGGTTATTTAATTAATACTTATTAAGTATAGTTTATGTTTTTGTTATAAATAGTAAAAAAAAAGTTATAAAAATACGATTTTTTTTCATCAATTATCAAATATCAAAATATTGATATTAATGTTTAAAAATATCGATATCATTAAATTGAAATATGATATATCGATATTGATATTATCGATATTATTTTTGTACAGAACATGCCTAATGATTGGTAATAATATTTGTCATTCCATATACAATTCAGAGTAGCTCACTGGTTAAATATTACTAAAAACCAAGTAATAATCAAAGTTATAAATAGAACATAATTTCGTAGCCAACCGTAAACTGTAGATAATATAAGAATATAAAGTAAGATAAGATAATGTGATTTTCTATAATATTATGATTGCTGTTTATAGTTTAATAGTTAGATAAAAACTGAATCAGTAAAACGTGCAATTATACAATATTGTTTTAATCGTGAATTCGTCAACTATATTATACATTATTGTCTATTTATATTGGAAAAAAATGTCCAACCCAATAAACAACAATAATTTACAAATTATTGATGAAATACTGAAATAAATATTCTAGGAAATTGGGTGTGCTAATTTTAAATCTGGGGGTGCTAAGCACCCCCGAGCACCCCCTTATGTGCGCCTATGCTCTTACTGTATAGATACATGTATAACACATGTATGTACATTGTACGTTCATTGCATTACCAATCCATACTGGAGTTTACTTATTCTTATAAATGCAAAATAATTCTCTTTAAACAATATTTTTACCTCAAAATAAACTGGGGGTGCCATTTTAGAACTTTGAGGTATTAAGCACCCCCTGAAAACCCCGCATGTGTGGCAATGGTGTGTATTCGATACACGTAACATTGAAAAATAAATTCCGTCACTGCTATCAATAATATAATATTATATTCGTCAGGCAGTCACGAGCCAAATAACTGAGATACATATATATAACAATAATAAGCGAATAGCGATCTAATAATAATAATAATCAGTGCTTTACGCCGATGTCGTTACATATGAGTATAACAACAAATAACAGTTGTCATTGTCGTATATGATGACGACGGCGGAAAGCACCGATAATATTATTATTATTTTTATTTTGGAAATGAACAAGTGATATAATTTATAATATAAAATTATTTTGTTGGTGGCTTAGACGACGTGGGGTGCACGAGCACCCATAGTCCCTCCTGAATCCGTGCCTGATTCTAATTTATATTATATAATTGTATGCTTAAATTTTCTATATGTTTATATGTATGTATATATTTTAGTGTTATGATGCAGACGATGATACATTATTACCAGCTCAGTTCAATAATCTGGTTGTACCTAATGCTACACAGTACATTTCGGTTTTCACGCTAACGGTTCAAGCAGCATACATAACATCTGTAGAATGTATGCTATCTTCAGGTTATTATATCGAAAGTGGATTCAATGAAATCGATAGCCCGTCAAATGATATTATAACAGATATAATTCAGATAGCTGAAAGTGGTCTTCAAGAAACATCCTCATCGTTTGATGATGACGAAGAAAAAGAAATGCAAGACAAATTAAACGCTATGCTGTACATGACAATTAATTATTATAAAACAGATGTGACTGTAACGAAGACAGACACGAAACTTAGCGATGTTAACGATATAAATACTGCTCAAACAATTCTTATTGCACAGAGATGTCAATCGTCTTACATTGATTTTATGAAAAAAGTCGAAGAATTAAAAACCAAGTTTGACAATGTTCCAGAATATACAAACACTGTCGACATAACTGAACAGCAATGGAAAATCATTGTTAATCAATATAACCAAGTACGAAAAAAATTGGCCAAAGAAATGGATGTATACGCATCGATTAAGTACGCATTCCTTTATGGTATGGGAATAGATTTATGTACTGGATCTGCAAGCCCCGATGAAAAATTATTGGTACGTAAATTCGTAAATCGTCGTAAATTGTCTATTTCAGTTATATGACGTTATTATTATGATAGTTATTTTTTGTTTTTTAGGAAATTTACAGTACGTCTGACCTTACAGTGTTTTTTGATCTTAATGACAACGATTCATTGTTATTATTGAGAAAAACTGTTCTTCATATGTATGAAATATATAAGAAATCATTGACTATGATTTATATAAATTCCATGGGTTATTCTTCGCAAGACATATCAATGAGAATTTTGATATGGGAGCAAGTGAATATAGTTCGAGCAAACTTTGATTACATGAGTAAAAATATTGCACTGACCATAGAAGATTCACAAACAAAAGCTGAATCTACATTTAATAAAGATACCAATGACTACACAGAGGCTATGACAACATTATATAGGAGTGTTAATAAAATGCTTCTAACGGCCGTAAAATCCACCGAAGTACATTATCAACGAGCAATAATGTTTAGTATGGATGGTAGTATGTTAACAAATAATTTTAATTCATACGGAGAAGAATCAATAGAAAAATATTATAATGATGTTCTATGGTGTAATCCCAATGTAGCTGATTATGATATACGAGTTGTTGAAAAAGAAAAAAGTGGACAGCCATCGGCAGATATTGTTTTGCCAAAAGATTTTTATCCATTCATAATAAATAAATTAATTTTACAAACCTTTATATGTCAGATGAATTATATAAAGATGAAGTCACAAACATTATCTAATAATGAAACTGATTTAAATACTTGGGAATATAATCAAATAACAATTAAAGAATTAAAATACTCAATTTTATTTGCGAAATGTACAGCAGTATCAAACAAAATGTATATTATTAATATTGGCACTTATATATTTATTTCAAATACTTTAAGTTCAGATACACAAGATTCTCAAAGTACTGGAATTACCCAAATAACGGAACAAATTACGACTGATGTTATTGGATCAATGGGTTCACTTACTGTCGAAATAACTGCAATCTTTCGTCAAATTGAAATATATATAAACAAAAATAGTAATCAAATAGAAGCAAAACCTTATAAACCAAGAGCCACACAAGGTGGTGGTGGTGGTGGTGGTGGTGGCGGTGGTGGTGGTAATGGTGGTGGTGGTGGTGGTGGTGATGATGATAATAATTATGGTAAGGTTGCTGGTGGTGTTGGAGGTGGTGGTGGCGGCGGTGATGGTGGTGGTGGTGGAGGTGGTGGTGGTGGTGGTGG
>NW_020272916.1:13240-21652 GCF_003268045.1 Sipha flava
GGTGGTGGTGGTGGTGGTGGTGGTAATAATGGTGGTGGTGATAATAATGGTTTTGATGATGGTGGTGGTGGAGGTGATAATAGTGGTGGTGGTGGTGGTGATAATGGTGGTGGTAGTGGAAATGGTGGTGGATCTAGTACAAGAAATATAGATTTTCGTATTAATTCTGTTACACAAATAATGCAAACTATAACATTTTTCAAAACGTCCGTTATTTCCAAGTTCTCATCAAGTATTAACATAGTGCAATCCACAGAGCAAAACAGTTACACGAGTGTGGTCATAAATTCATTAAATTCTAATCAAAAAGAATTCCAAATGAATGTCGATTACTTGGACAGTATTGTTTCGGCAACAGTGGATTATATAACTGAAACTACAGAATACGGTTCCGATGAATATTTTGAGGGGCTAAATGCAGTTTACACAGACACTGAGGAAAAGATGGAAATTTTGTCCAACTATATTGAAACAACCGTTAGAAGAGCTAACTATTTTTCATTGGATGGTTCGGAATATATACTTATTCAGCAAACCACTTCGTACAAGGATTTCGTTATTAAAATGTACCAAGTATTTGGAATAGATTACGAGGAAGTATATAACACAGAGGATGATGCTAATTCATTCATTACAAACAGCATTTTAAAATTCAGTGAAGTGTGCTTAACTTTAGTTACATCGGTTCAAATGTCAGAGGATACTTGTTATAGAGAATTACTTTTATTAAAATTACAAAAAACTCAAAAAATGTTTCTAGAGACATGCGATTCCATAAACACTCAAATTAATGAATCGCAAGAGTTTATTAGTCAAAGTGATGCAAATAGCAAAAAAGCTTTTTATCAAGATGTTACGGAATGGGTTGAAACTATAACTGTGGTTTATTCTGGTGTTCTTTTAAAAGTCAATTCATATTCAAAGAGCACTACCGTGAATGTCTTTCAGTCGGAATTTCAAATTATTCAATATCAGTACACAATTATAGAAAGCTACAATCAAACGATAACAAATTAGTAAAATTAAACGGTCAGTGTACAAGAAAAACAAGTAGTAAAACATAGTGGTTAAATTCCAGAAAATACTATAGAAGAAGACGTAGTTTCTCAACCATAATTAGATTCCCAAAAACACCCTTCGTTTTTTTTAGCTCACATTAAATTACTCTTAAAACCAATTATTTTGTCACGTATTTTGAATTATGTAACTATACAATAAATCATGATTATCTCGATTAATCTCTATAGCAAGTATAGTTTAGTATCTTTATTTTAAAATTACTATAAAGTGCAATCATATCGAATAATAAAGTTAAATATAAACCTGTTTTGGTGCACTCTAATATAATTTGTCATTGTTTTTTAAAAGCAAAATTATTATTTTCATTTATTTTTAAAACGTCAAGAAAATTTTTTTTTAAGTATAAACAAACTTTTATTGGATATTTTATTGAAGCTGGAGCTTATAGTTATTGGAGTTTAAATAACTATGTAATATTCATGAATAAAAACATTTTAAGTTCTTTAATGGGCTATACATATAAAAGATAATATGCATTTACAATTATTTAAATTAGTGCGCTAAAAAAGTGAATCGTTACCTTAGTGTGTTAGAATAATTCCAATATTACGCTAAAGAAAATTAAAATTAAAAATACGACTAAGGCCGGGCGCACACTGCGACGCAGCGCAGCGCAGCATTGTTTTCTGTAATCTATTAGAATGTACTAGCGCATATTTGGAGGCAGGACAGGGCAGAGCAGAACTGTACCTGTGTCGATCTGCATTATACAGTGTTCGCGACAGTTTATTGCGCACATGCCACATATGTTTGGAATATTTTCCAGTTATGCCGGCCTAACATAATTTCTACTTTTTTAATTTTAATTCAATATTTAATTTTTAATTTTTATTTTATTATGGAAGAGTCTGTGATTGAAGCCGTCCGACATTACAGTATCTTATATGACACTAGTCATGTCAATTATATGAAGATAAAATTAAAAAATTAATTTTTTTTATAAAATTAGTTTTTCTCCATTTTTTTTTTTTATATATTTAACGAGTATAATAAAATAAATTCATAAAATTCATCATCAGAAACTGATTCAGAACTTCAATTTATTAAATCGTCTGCTATAATTTCACTTAAGACTAGGTGAATGGCGACATAGAACTGCGTAGTAATTATGAGTATGCGCTCACATAGCTGACACAGTTTTTCCTGCACTATGCTGCCCTACGTTGTGCAGCGTCATCTGCGTCTCAATGTGCTACCGGCCTTGGAATTTTTTATATTAATTATAATACACAATTACTAATATATGGGTAAGTATTATTTATTTGTTAGACTTAATAGCCGTTTTTGTTTATTTTCAAAAGGCCAGACCAAATTATATTTGATGCTTGAAATATAGTAATTAATAAAATTATTTTCTGTAGGAAAATATTTTATTCAATCTGCGCATTTTAAATATCAAATATTTTGTGTTTTTAAACCCAATCAATAAAATATTTACTATTTAATATTTATAATATCCTGGAAAATTGATTATTAAAATGAAATTTTCAGTTACAATTTACTGAAATGTTTGTGTTTTGATCACTGCAGGAACCAAATCGAATCGAAAAGAACTGGAATCGTAATATTGATAATCCGGACCCGAACTGAAATTTTTAAACTATTAAGGTTCTTTTAGCTTCCAAAATAAAATAGTTTTATTTATCATTACTTATTAGTTATTACCACTTAGTTTATAAATAATCAGGGATCCATTCTCATAATATTAGTACCAAGGATTGTACAAAATTCACATTCTGGATAGGTACCTATTTGAAATAGTTATACTTCTGAAATGTTTATTATATGTATATTTATTATGAATAGAATTCATAAGTTCATGTATTAAAAAACGCATAAATAAGCATGCAATAATGCACACTAATATATGATAAAATATACATTCAAATATGCATTTATATGCATTAAAAATCTTAAACTATGTGGTATATTCACTAAATAAGAAATAATATTTTACTGATATTAGGAACTGGTACCATTATTTTTTTTTAACAAAGAACCGGAACCGTTAAGAATAAATTCAAACGGTTCCAGTACCTGGTTTAGATAACTAGATATGGTCCATATCATATGGATCTAGAACAAGATAAATTTAGCTGATCTTAAATCTATTCAAATAAGATAAAAGTTATTCAAACAGATATTTTCAAACATTTTCAAACAATAAATTATTAATGTTCACTTGGACCAATACTAGCAGGTAGGTAAAAATAGCAATTATTAAATGTGTAAACATTTTTGCCGATGAAAAGACAACGATATAATTATCAAGTAACCAAATTAATAAATTATTTAATTGATTCGTACGTACATAGATATAGAAGCTGTAACACTTGTAGTTTGTGAGTACGTGTATAAGTAAATATGATCAATGCTTGCGTATATTTATATGCTCATGGCACACTTTAATCCATTATTAAAAAATCAATTGAAGTACGAACCGAAAGGTTAGTTTAACCTTTCGAACCAAATTAAACAGTTTTAGTAAATCATTATTTTATTTAAAAATTAAAAAAATAATTATTGGATGTAAGCTATAAAAATTAGGTAATATATATTAATAAATACCGTTACACAGGAAGTAAATCAATCAAATTAAAGAAATGTGGCATGTGGGATAAGACCACTCGTTTTTCGATAAGCTTTGCAGACAATTAAAAAGTAAATAAATATCGATGGATGGATCTAACTATGAGCACAATGCGTAGAGAAACCGTGATCATCATAATCATAATGTACGAGAATTAGCCTTTCCCCCTCCGCTTATTCCATATTAATAAATCAAGAACGAAGACTATTTTATGAAGATCGTAATAAGCATATCATAATTAAAGATAAATAGTTTTTGAAATTTCCCATTTACAGAGTAGAAAATAATTATTAAAAAAAAATCCTTTTACAATATTAGAGAAACAGAGAGACTTTAAAAAAATAGTAGTTATGCTATTATAGTAAATAACTAAATAATAAAATTAACTTAAAAATAAATATATTATTTTATGTTATAACATATTAAATCATTCCTTCTTGCGAAAATTAATCTCAAAGTCAAAACTTCAAATTTGTATTTAAACTTTGTTCAAGTTGTATGCAAGGCCAGGTATACAGATAATAAATTATGAATATACAATTGAAACCATCTGCATGTGAAACCAATTTTATTATATTATATATTGTTAACTGACTATGCAGAAACATTATAGTGTTTAATAATGTTATCAGCAGTGGCGGTGCGTCAGGGGAAACTTTGAGACAGCGTCTCCCCAATAATTATAACATTGAAAAAAAAAAATTATTTAAAATTTTTAAAATTATTTTCAAGTATTTGTGTAATCTATGTGTAAATAATATACTGTTGAAAACTATATTTACTATATATATGTATGCGTGTACATAAAATATTATGTCCATCGTGGTGTGATTCAGTGAATACGTATGATTCAATGCAAATACGTTCTGAGCTATTTTTGGATTTAGCGATAACGACGGACGATGCGGTCGTAAAACAAATGAGACGGTCGAACGACTGTCACAATTCTAATAGATAGGAGGAAAATAAAAGTTCGTGGGGGAATCATATCGATAATAGTTACTATACGGAATCCGGGAGACTAGTCTCTGCCATCGGGCGACGTGTTATTCGTTGACCGTTGTGCCGTTAAACCGTGTAATCGTGTATCGTGTGCGTCGCAATCTTGTATTCTTGTAGCGTTTTAATATTGAAAAAATGGAATCAAAACATTGTACATTAGATGAATTATTAGACAATGATTTTCATTCATTTACGTATGATGAAAAATGTAAATTAAAAAACAAAAAGTCTACTCCATATTAAATATAGTTTTCATTTTATCGATTGAATATAAAGACGGAAAATATACCCGTCAATTTCAAAGTAGTTGGTATGATAAATTTACGTGGCTTAGTGGTTGTAATAAACGCAACAAACTTTATTGTTTCATTTAGAGATGTTCTGAGTAAAAAATCTGGTACTAAGCCGGGTACCGAGTACTGGCCGAGTAAAATTGTTTATACTAACCGGGTATCGAATATTGGTCGAGTAAAATTTATAGTACTAAGCCGGTATCGAGTATTGGCCGAGTAAAAATTTTAATACAAACCGGGTATCGAGTATAGGCCGAGTAGAAGTGTAAATACAAAATGGGAATTATACTAGTATTAAAGTATCAACTAACAATTACTGATTAAAAATTATTAATAATATAATTTAAGTCTTTAAACAGTTTAAGAACTCAGTAGTCAGTACTGGTACTGGCCACTGGGTAGTTCTTCAATTATAATAAATTAATAACAAAACTTAGCCAAACACTAATACAAATTAAGTAACACTAATACCAGTTGTTTAGATATTAGGCAATAGCTATGTGCAGTTTTGTTCAATAGACAATAATATTGAATAATGAATGAATATTGTAATTTGTAACTAAAAATTCAAATATAAAAAATAATAGAGTTTAAAATTACATAAAATGTATTACGTACCGATAAATGGCACTTTCTCGTCCTCGGCCTCGTCCATTGGATTCATCGAATGAATTTAAAAAAGTTAAAACAAAAAAGCAATAGGTAGAAGGTACTACAACTGTACTAGCTGCGCAGTGTAGACTACTAGACTGTAAAGTGATTACTGATTACTGATTACTTATACTTGAGAATATTTGTATAGTAATAATTTATATTTTATTACGGGTTTTGATTGCAGATTTTTATCATATAATTTATATATAAACATTAGACGGTAAACACGAGATTTATTTTTGTAATTCATAGAAGAAAAACATGATTTGTTTATAATCAACTGGCTATCGTAAATCGGTTCAGTTATTCTAAGTAATATAATAATTAATAAGTACCAAAATAAATTATAATTCATTACCTTAGAGTTTTAGATATTTCCCGTTATGTTAATTATAGGTATTACTATATTTATAAATAGATTGTCGTTTGCCATTGGATATGAGTCGAGTAAAAATGTAGCATTTCGCCGGGTAACGAGTAAGAGCCGGGTAAAAATGTTGGTATTACGCCGGGTACCGAGTAATGCCGGGTAAAAATGTAGATATTACGTCGGGTACCGAGTAAGAGCCGAGTCTTAAATATGATATCGAGTACCCGGCCATCGAGTAATTACCGTGTACCCGGAACATCTCTAGTTTCATTTGTATATTTTTTCGAGGTAAAAAAAGAATGGAGTTTTGATGGAATATCTATTATAAAAAATATTATAAGAAAAGCAGAAAAACATGCTATTTTGAAAACACACTTGAAAAATCAAGAACAATTTCATCTTCTGGGAAAAATTCGTATTGAACATGTCATTTCAGAAGGTCGGCGACTAGAAGCGTAAAAACATAACGAACAAGTTGATGTTAACAGGCGAATAGCCCGAATGATTCATGTAGTTTGCTATTTGGGAAAACAAGAACTCGCTTTCTGAGGTCATCGAGAGAATACTGAATCATTAAATAGAGGAAATTATATGGAGCTACTTGATTTATTCGCCCAAGAAGAACAATTTCTTAAAGAGCATTTCATATCCTCGTCAATTTTTAAAGGCACATCAAATACCATTCAAAATTAATTAATACAATGTGTAACTAAAGTTTTGAATTCTAAAATTTTAAAAGAAATTAAATCTGCAAGTTTTGTGTCTGTACAAGTAGATGAAACTACTGATGTATCATTTCGATCACAAATGAGCATAATATTTCGATTTGTTATAGAATAAAATATTATAGAAAGATTTGTTGGATTTTTTGATGTTTTTAAAGACAAAACTGGATCGGGCTTAGCAGAAGTGATAAATGCTGAAATTATAAAATGGGAAGTAGGAAATAAAATCGTAAGTCAAACTTATGATGAAGCTTCAGTAATGGCTGGAGGAAAAAATGGTGTTCAAAATACAATAAGACAAATATATCCTAGTGCGTTATTTATACATTTCTATGACCATCAATTAAATTAAGTATTGCTACATGGTGCAAAAACGATACAACCAGTCAAAATGTTCATATGCAATTTAACAATGTTTCATAAATATTTTAGTCGATCAACAAAAAGAAGTGAGCTTCTTAGAGAACAAGGTTTTAAACTACCAAATCATAGTGATACAAGATGGAATTATCATTCCAGAGCCGCTTCAACAATTAAAATCAATTTTCAAGAACTCAAAAACGCGGTAAAAGACGTGACGGAAGAATCAAATTGGGACCCAATTTCAATCGCCACTGCATCTGGATTATTAGATAAATTAAATGATATAAAATTTGTCTATTTATTAATATTTTTTAATAAAATATTTATTTATACTGACATTGTATTTAATTTTTTACAATCTAAAATTATGTCTGATATAAGTAGATGTGTTAATGAAGTTCAAAAGTTAAGAAATTATTTGTCAAGATTAAGAAATGAAGAAATCGTGGTTAATTGTTGTGAAGAAGCAAACAAATTGAATGATACATTGATTTATGATTGTAAACTAAAAGCAACTCTTCGTAAAATATTGTATGAAGTATTAGATTCTTTAACTGTTCAAATTGACATCAGATTTAAGGATTTTTCAAATTTTGAGTTTGTTGAGTTAACGAATGAAAAAATGTTCAAATCTTATTCAAACAGTTTTCCTGAAGCCAAATTTCTGAAGTTACTAAAACAATATGCAAATTATTTTGATGAACATCGTTTGCGTAATGAATTGCAAGTAGTCTACTCAGGCACAGAAAAACCACCTCGTGAAATATTGGAATATTTTTTTAAAAGTAAGTTAAAAATTGAAATGTATGATTGAAAATAAGCTAAATTAATTTTTAATTTTTGGTTTCAGATGATTTACAAGAAATATATTCTCAGTATATCAAACTGTGCCAGATGATTTTTAACTATACCTGCTACTACGGCATCCAGTGAACGTATATTATATAGTTTAATATGTATTAATACATATTTTTTTAATAATTTATTTTAATCAAGGTTATTTACTATAATATTATAATATAGCTCTAAGCAGTATAAGCTATGTTAGTTTTTAATTAAAAGAATAAATAAGTTATTTTCAAATAGTTTTTTATTTATTTTATAGAAGCTAGAAACATTTAATTTTATAAGTAACCTAAAATTACCAAATCAATGATTACATTTTATTTGTATAAAAAAATGCATTTGTTAATTTAAAGTTGCGCATTGATTAATTAAAATTAATACTGTAAGATTAAGTTTTAACGTTATAATTATATACATGATTAATAATTTAATTTTTACGTTACCTACTTATATGATAGAAAACACGTCGAAAACAATAAGGTACATTAT
>NW_020272916.1:24652-39190 GCF_003268045.1 Sipha flava
CCCCCCCTTGACACATTTCTGCGGACGCCCTTGGTTACTCAAAAGTTAAGTCTCCCTTTAAATTTTATTCACGCACCGCTACTGGTTATCAGTTATTATATTGTGATCATTTATATTTTAAATTTTTGTTATCTAGAAGGGTGTAGGTTTAGCATTCTTTGATGAAGGAGGAAGGTTTCTATACTTCACTTTCGACAATATAGTCTTATTCATAAAAGTTTCTTTTTCGGTATGATTAGTAACCTTAGTGTGTCAGAATATTACGCTAAAAAAAAATTAAAATTAAAAATACGATTAAGACCGGGCGCATATTGGGAGGCATGACAAGGCAGAGTAGAACTGTACCTGTGTCGACCTGCATAGTATCTTATGCAGTTTGATCAATAGTAGAAATAACCACTATTGATATTTTTTCTGCTGTTGGCAATCTGTTTTTATCAAATTTAATACAAAAGATTATATATAAGACGTATATTGTAGTTGCAACTACGTAGGCGCTACGTAGACAATTTTGATAATATGATGGTGTGCGTGCTTATTGTGCATTCAATGTTAGAACAATTGACAGCGCAGAGCAGCGAATTTAGGTAGATTTATTTTGTAACTAAAATCTAATTAATCTAATTAGCTTATTTGGGTAGACCTTTAATGTAATAAAAATGTAAATTAAACAATAATTCAGAGACCGATTTATTGGAGCTAAAGTAAAATATTAAGGACAATACAAGTCATACTTGACTTGGAGGGGGGAGCTGAATACCCCAACTAAATTATTAGATATATTCTAGCGTACCCTTACTGTTTTCCTTTTATATAAAAATGACATACGAGATGGTATTTTATTTAAGTTAATATTTTTATAAAAATTAACCATTTGCAAATTGTATTATAATACTTAAGTAAGTATTAATTTTTGATAAAACGGTACATGATAATTGATAATGAGTGGGTATGTGTGTGGTTGGATTTTGATGAGTAAATGTTTTGGATGAATACTCATATATCAATTTTCCAAGTTTAAATATATTACTTACACGAAACACGAATGAAACAGAACTCGTGGTAGTCTATAAGAATATAACACGACCATAAAATCAACATTTTGTATTTTTAGTTAATAATAAAATAGAAGAGGGAAAAGTTTCATAAAATTTGTTAATCTGAAGTTTGAGTTGGTAAAATGTAAGTAGGTAGGTATTTTAATCTTTAATAGTTTTTAGTTTTCTTCAATTATGTTTTTGAAAGCATTTCAAGGATGGTGTGCTAGAGAAAAAAGTGGGTGGTTAGGTACTGAAATATATGTTGTGCATTATGGTTTATAGATAATCACCATGCTACTGAATACTATATTTATATGTTGAGGTTATGGTTCAAATTTTGAAAGTGAGTATAATAAATTAAGGAATATTCGTTGGCTTGTGGTAACATGTTTAACAGTGTCCTAAGAAGGTAAACTAGTAGCGTCTTTACACCCTTTTATAGGGGAGAGGGACAAACTTCAAACATATATTTTCTCAAAAATATATAAATAATAAGAAACAAAAAATCGAAGAAAAAAAGGTCACCGGAACAACCGGAATAGTCGAATTGCACTTATTACCTACAAATAAATGGTCGAATTGCACTTGGATTGAAAAAAGGTAATGGTCGAACTGCACTCGTTTAAAAAAAGAGTTATAATGGAAAACCCTCTAAAAATATTACGAATCTTTCTGTTGAAGAACGCTACAGCGTACTTATTTAATAGCATTATATAATAGTTCGTGCCATTTAGATAACGCAGATAATATTATATAATAATAACATATACTCATATATATCCCTCAGGGGAAGTATATGTCAATAGTATGACATATACTACGGGCTTAGCACACCCGGGGCCCCGAGCTCCACTGGCGGAAATCCTCAGGCAGGAGATTACAGTGGGATTAAGCCGGACTACTCCCGGTATAAGGAGCAACTCTTTACGCTAGTAAAGGGAAGGGCACTCTCTTGTCCTTAGGGTAAGAAATTGCTCTTAAAGGCGGACGAACGAGTCAATTTTCTCGTCAACGGCATAGAATGCGAAAAGTAAGAGGAAACTATCGCATTAAAGATCTTAATAGATATCCTAAGTATCAGCAATTTTAAAGTATGAATGCTTTGACAGTAAAAAATTCCGAAGGTAAAATAGTCCTCCAATCGGATCTCCGGGTGGGGACTATTCAAGAAGTTAATTCTTTAAGAATGAAGATGAAAGGTCATGATATCAAGAGAGTTGGTACATGGAATGTCAGAACACTTCTGCAGACAGGGAAATTAGAGAATTTAAAAGTTGAGATGAAGAGACTTAAAATAGATATTCTGGGCGTCTCGGAAATGAGATGGCTTAAATCGGGTGATTTTTGGTTAGGAGAATATAGAATAATTTATTCGGGAACAGAAGATGGAAGGTTGGTACAAAAGGAGTAGGAATAGTTCTTCAAAAAAATATGGGACACAAGGTAAAAGGCTATGTGCAATATAGCGATAGAATAATTCTAGTCAAGTTAGATACCAAACTAATAGATACTGTGATAATTCTAGTTTATATGCCCACCTCAGAAAAAGAGGACGATGAAGTAGAAATAATATATGAAGAACTAAATGATTTAATAAAGACAAAGGAGAAGAAAATCTTATTATCCTAGGAGACTTTAATGCCACCGTGGGGGAAGGGAAAGAAAAGAATATTGTCGGCAAGTTTGGACTTGGAATTAGAAATCCAAGAGGAGAAATCTTATTAGAGTTCTGTATACGAAATAATCTAATAATAACGAACACACACTTCCAACATCACAAAAGAAGACGATATACGTGGCAAGCTCCTGGCGATATAAGAAGAGCACAAATAGATTATATACTGGTAAAAGGAAGATACAAAAATCATGTTAAAGATTGTAAAAGTTATCCAGGTGCCGATATTTATAGCGATCATAACCTGGTCCTAATGCACTGTGAACTTAAGTTTAAGAGATTACAAAAGAAAATAGGTATGAAACGCTTTCAATTGACAAACCTGAAAGTGGAAGAAATCAAAAATTCATACAAAGAAAGGACAGATAGAGCGATAATGGAGACCTATGATGCACAATGTACTTTAAGCATTGAAGAGAAATGGGGAAATATCAAATGATGCATATTAAAAAATGCGGATGAAGTTTTAGGGAAATCAAAAGAAACTAAAAGGAAGGAATGGATGAACGAAGAAATCCTGGAAATGATTAATGAAAGGAGGAAATATAAAAATGCTACAGACCAAAGAGGAAAGGAAAAATACGGGAAATTAAAAAATGCAATAAATAGAGAATGCAAGAAAAGCAAGGAAGTATTTTTGAATAACATTTGTCAGGATATTGATGAAGCGTTAAAAGTGGGATTAATGGATAAGGCGTATGGGATTGTTAGAACATTTTTTAAGGAAAGAAAAGTTAAAATTACAAGTATTAAAGAAGCAAATGGCAATATCATATATGAAGAAGCAGAAGTAGCAAAATGTTGGAAAAAATACCTAGAGCAACTGTATCGCGAAGAAAATATGACAATAGACGCAGAGATAAATGAAGAACATCAAAATAATACGGAAGAAATAGATCAAAGTATAATGAGAGAAGAATTTGATAAGGCATTAGTGGAGCTGAAGAACAAGAAAGCACCCGGAGTTGATGAAATTCCTGCGGAACTTATACAAAATTGCGGAAAAAACACCAAAAAGATCATTTATGAAATAATCAAAGAATGCTACGAAACTGGACAGGTGCCAAGTGATTTTACGAAGTGTATAATTGTACCGATTCCAAAAAAAAATAACAGCAAAAACATGTGAACAACATAGAACGCTAAGTTTTATAGCACATGCGTCAAAAATCCATACCAGAATTGTGTTAAAAAGAATGGAACGAATAATAGATGAATTGCTAACTGAGGACCAATTTGGCTTTAAGAGAGGAAAAGGCACTAGGGAAGCTATTCTAGCACTAAGACAAGTTATTGAGAAACAGAATAGAAAAAGAAAAACAACTTATACAGCTTTCGTCGATCTAGAAAAAGCTTTTGATAATGTGGATTGGTTCTATACTGTTTATAGAACCAATACCCGAGAATTACGACGAATTTATCGAATTAGTAAAGTCTATTTCTAGGAGAAACATACCAAGAGGCTGCCGAACGCGATACATACCAGTGCTAACACCAGAGTTAACGGAAACTTTGAACAAATACACGGGAATGTTTGAAGAAAACCCATTTGACGAAGAAACTATTGAAGAGGGAGATAAATTATTGAAACTACTTACAGACGAAAAAAGGAAGAAATGGTGTGATCTTTTAGCAGATCTAGATATGAAACGAAGCAGCAAGAAAGCCTGGGACCTTACCAAGCGATTGAATAATGACCCCCACTATACCTATAGTAACACCTAATTAAATAGTCCACAATTTACTAAGGTGAAGAAACCGAGGATGCCTAAACCAAAGATCAATAGACGCAAGGAAAACGAAAATATGGGTTTAGGAGGTACCTTTTTAGATATAGAACTGGAAGCTGTCATAAAGTTGTTAAAAAACGGGAAAGCGGCTGGTATAGATGATATGCGTCTAGAACAAATCCGGCACTTTGAATACAGGACAAAAAGTTGGCTATTAGACCTCTTTAATAATATCAGAGATACATTAAAACTACCTAAAGTGTGGAGAAAATCAAAAGTAATAGCCTTACTAAACCCTGGAAAGAATCCTGACCTACCATCCAGCTATCGAACAGTTTCTCTGCTATGCCACACTAATAAACTGTATGAACGGATGTTACTGAACAGATTAGGTCCAGCCACAGATGAAAAACTAATAAAAGAACAAGCTGGTTTCCGCCCAGGTAAGTCCTGCACAGCACAAATACTTAACCTTATCCAACATATTGAGGACGGATTTGAGAAAAAACAAATTACCGGCGTGGCTTTCATTGACCTCTCGGCGGCCTATGACACGGTCAACCACGGTGTGCCGCCGTAAAGTGTTATCGATAATATGTGGTTGAAGTTCAACACGGCGGCGGTGACTCGTCGTTATCTGTTTTCCATTTCTTCTTTTTTCGTCGTTAGGTTCGTGTATTATAATAATAAGTGTAGGTAAATTGATTTATTATTATTGTTATCGTTTTGTGTTATCGGATTATTTTAATATCATATGGTTTTAATTATTTTTTGATGTGATTATGCAGCCAATGCCCTTATTATTATTATTATTATTATTATTATAATTATTAGCAGTTCACGTTTTTCTTACTTTTTCTTGTAAAATTATTATTACATATCTGAATTAATTTTATTATTATATTAATTGTATTGTTTTTTTATAGCCATTGAGACAACTTTGTTATTTATTATTCGTTGTCGTTGTTCGCTCGTCGTTCGGTCGCTGTTGAAGCACCTTTTATTATTATTATTCTTACTTTTTTTCTTTCTTTGTTCGCCATTGCGGCAATTCATTATTATTAATTTTTGTTACCCTTCTGCCATTGTGGCAACATTATTATTCTCGCCGATTAGTACCAATAAACAAACCACAAGGTCTCATTTTCATTGTTGTGATTTATTTTGTCTGCGTGTCCACCCTCTACAAATTATCGTGAGTTCTATTCCATAAATTTTAGTGTAACTGCTGTGCCACTGATGACTTTCGGGTCACTATATCGTCCACCGTCAAAACGTAAGACTGCCAGCGTCCGGTGTGGCGTGTGAGAGGCCGTCCAGGTCGTCCAGTTACCAATCACCGTAAATTGCAGTTACCATCGTCTTCTAGTCATCACGTAATTTTAAGTTAGTTTGTAAGGTGTGGCCTGGGTGTTTAATTTTAGTATTTCGTCTGATTTGTGTGTGAGCTCTGTGGTCATTGCACCAGACCGATTCGACCACAGAGACCTCCCCCCCCGATAATTAAACTCATTTTCTTATTCCCGTATATAAATTCATGTTCCTTAGTCCCGTAATTTTTAAGTCTTTCCCTCCTATCACCATCGTCGTTTCGTGCGTTGCCTACACCATCATATTACAGGTAGCTCACATTGGGTTGCCTATATTAATTTCTCTAGTATGATAACAGATACAAACGTAATAAGCCCAAAAAAGCATCACACGGCTTACTGTTAGATAAAGTATATAAACTTACAAATGATTTTAATTTAACGGAAATTATTGAGTCTCTGATGAGTAACAGAATATTCTTTGTCACTCTGGCAGGGAAACACAGCAGATAGAGAAACTCGAAAAACGGACTACCACAAGGTAGTGTTCTCGCTCCAACACTTTTTAATATATATACAAATGACCAATATATATAAAATGACGATAAAATTAAACACTTTATATATGCAGATGACGCAGCAATAACTGTGCAGGATAGCAGTTTTGAGACAATTGAAGAAAAGCTCACCAACGTCTTGGAATACACGAGCAAATATTATACAAGTAACTACCTCAAAACAAACCCGAATAATACACTTCTTTGCGTATTTCATCTGAGAAATAGGGAAGCCAATCGCAAATTGGAAATCACATGGAAAGGTGAGGTATTACTACACTGCGATACACCAGTATATTTAGGAGTTACTCTTGACAGAACTTTAACGTACAAATATCACTGCGAAAAGACAAGTAAAAAGATAAATACACACACCAGTCTACTCCGAAAACTGATAGGATCAAAATGGGGAACACAACCTCAAACCCTACGGGTATCTGCAATGTCCCTCTGTTTTTCAGTCGGGAAATACGCATGTGAAGTATGGGGAAGATCAACTCATGCAAAAAAAAAATAGATACCGCTCTAAATGATGCATGTCGTATTGTAACAGGATGCTTCAAAAACACACCTAATGAAAAAGTATACTTATTGGCAGGCATAACTCCACCATCAATAAGACGACTAATCTTCACTAACTCGGAAAGACAAAAACAGGCAAACGACCCGAGACATCCTATGTACGGACAAACGACTACAATGTCTCGTCTAAAGTCAAGGTAAAGCTTTCTCAGAGTGTCCAGTGCCTTAGAAAATGACCCCTCCCAGAGTAGAATAAATGCATGGAAAGTTAAAACAGAAGAAATTAGAGGCTGGATTGATCTTGCGGAACATTTATCGCCAGAGCACGATCTACAATGGCATGTGTGGAAGACATTAAATCGACTGAGAGTGGGAGTAGAAAGATCTAAGGATAACATGCTGAAATGGGGATACCTAAATGATCAGGAGACATTTTGCCACTGTGGAACAACTCAGACGATGGCACATTTATTGGTATGCCTATTGGCACCAGGACCATGCACGCAAGAAGACCTAACCACTGCCAATCAGAAAGCAATGGACGTGGCCCAGTACTGGGCAAATGAAAACATCTAGTCGAAACACTTACTATACCAAATTTCATTTTATTTTATTTTATTTATTTAATTGTATATTATCTACCTATGTATGTTTTAAATTGTAAACCAGTTATATATATATAAACTAGTCTAAATTACTAACTTATAGTTACGAGTATGGCGCCTGATACGAAAAAAAAAATATAATGTATAATCTAACAATTATAATGTAAACATATATAATTAACATATATTAATGTGATGTATAAAACAATAATTTTTAACCACGCTAATGATTACTAAATGGTAATAAATGTAACTAAATAAAATAAATCTAACCCCTTCAAATGCATGATAATTTTATTGAAATACATTTTTGAGCCCAAGTGCAGTTCGACCATTAACTTTTTTAAACCCAAGTACAATTCAACTAAAATAAGTGCAATTCGACCATACCAGGAACAACTACTCCTTAATTCACCCCCCCAGAGAATGCCTATAATGGGGTGAACACGGTTATATTCAGTTTTTATTTAGGTATAGATGCAAAATATATATGTGTCATCCAGTGATGAGACTTATCAACATAAATCTATTAGATAATTATCTAAATAAAATTATTAATTATCAATTATTTTATAAAAGAAGGAAATATAAACGTTGTACATGTATTTATCATATATGAAAACTTTTATTTATCTAGATATTTTTTTTATATATAATATATAATTAATATTTTGAGTATTTCGAGGACTTGGAGATTTTATTGCGTACCGCCTGTGGTAGTTGCAACAAAAATACTCAATAATGAATATTTGTAGTTAAAATTCATTTGATCAAAAAGGAACCCATATGTTTTTCTAGATTTCGACTAACATTCTACACCATAATGAGTATTGACCAAATGTAGCAGTTATTTACTGTAGAATATAACAATATAGAATGTTTTTATATACTATACATCCGCGCGTTTCACAAAGAATAACCATATAAAATAACGACAGTTACAGATTTTTAGGTAAGGATAAAAATGAACAATCATTATCGTCGGCATCTACTGTTTCCAGGTAAAAACTAATAAAATTTGATAAAAAATCCTCTAATTACGTACAACCGGGTCTAATGGATTAAATAATATTGCTCCATGTAGAGTAGATTTCTTTTCATTCATTTTATATTAATAAATTGTAAAATATACTGCGCAAAATGGGTAAACCCGTAGCTATCCATCACCAATAACCGTTCATGACTCCGTCACGACACAATTGTCCGTAGTGTTTACTAAAAAATTCATATTTCATAATAAATGTCGAAGAAATACAATGTATAAAATTATATATTAAAATATTTATTTATATTTATGATAACAATTTATAGATTATAAACTATTATCAAAGTTTTTAGATTATAGTCTAAAAACCTAAAGTTTTTAAAGTGTTAATTTGGTTTCAATACATTTTTATTCTTATCATTATCTTTACTTCTATTTTTAACATTTATTTCAATTTCAGTTAATAAATTTGCTCAGAAAAAATACCAAGTTTTACCCTTTAAAAATATGTTAATTGATTTGTTTTAAAAAGAATATGTTTTTTTACGATTGTACATAGCAGAAGATAGAAGTAGCCTATTATAGTTTATGTTTTTCCAGCATAATCGGTTTTACTACAGAAAGTGTTAACGCTTAAATAAGATTCAGAAATAAATAGATATTCGATAACAAATTTTTAGGTAAATAATTAATTCTAAACAAATAAAACATTGTAAAATCGAGGCACATTTAAAATACCTCAAACAAATACAAAATGGTTTACTCATGATAAGTCTGATTTTATTTTAGTTATTCTTGTAAATTTAATATAAAATCGTTATTTTTTAAAATTTTATCTACTTTTTATCTAGATAAATTATGATTATATTTATATTTTTTAAAGATAATTTTAGTTGAGCTTATTTTTATCTTCATCTAGATCAGTGCTTCTCACCGGGAGCGATATTGCCACCCGGTAGGTGGTGAAGGAGTACCGAGGGGCGGTGAGATAGTTTAGGGTGATTGAGGAGCGGTGAGCTCGTCTTGGGCGATTAGGAGGCACTGAACTTTTTTTCCGTTCAAAGCAACGTACCAAGATTGATCTGTAATTGTTTTCCGTTTATCGATTTCTAAAATAAATTTGTGATTATGAAATATTAACTACATATATCAGAAGCAGTACGTTATTATCTAATAACGAAAAAAAGAAATCGACTAGATATCGTTAAAAGAGGAGACTTACGGCTTCATCTCACAAATTTTGAACAAAACGTAAAAAAATTGGCTTTGAATCACCAAGCATTTCACTGATCAATACATTTCAAAACATTTAAATTATCCTTTTAAATTATATTTAAACATAAATTTTACATTTTATTTTTACTATATTTACATTTATATCTGTATTATTTATTATTCAATTATAAACATTTCATGTATACTATTTTTATTTTTATATTAATGAAGTGAAGGGGGAGGGGCATTGAAAAAAATGTTGTTTCTTAGGGGGGCGGCAGTTTGAAAAAGGTTGTGAAGCACTGATCTTGATAGATTTTTGGTAAATTATCTTTATCTATATCTAGATAAAAAAGTATTTATCTTGGATCAACACTGCTGTCATCAGAGTACCTCTACTAATTTTTTTTTCCAAGTCAAGCACGGCATACAAGTTGACATGTAAATCACAACAAACAACTAGATTATTACAAGTATCACTGTAATATGTACAGAAAAAATTACGTGATGTTTAAATTATACTAATTAAAATTAGATTAAAAGTACAAGTTTTCGTTAGAAAAAACGTGCGAGTATAATATTATTGTTTAACCGTAGTGAATCGAATTTGGTAATTCATAAACGATTGGTAATCGAGCAGGAATAACTTAATGATACGGATGTCATTTTGGTTTTAAACCCTCCAAAGTCCGTACATATATCAGTTTTTACATTAAATAAAATTCCATCCTGTATATTAAAACACATAGTGCGTTAGCAGTCTTCATCGGTTTTAATTTGCGTAGGTAATGGCATTACGTTAATTACAGGTTTGTTTAGTTTTTGACATGTCGTTTGTTTGTACTGTTGAAAATTATCTACAAAAAATGTTATATGAAAATGTCTATATTTATACATTTAAAATTTATGGATTGTTAACAATAGTTCGATCGTAGTTGTTTTTTATATAATACATATTTGTTAATTTTGCCTAGCGTTTTTTTTAAACACTTTTTGAAATAATTAAAAAAATATAAAATACTTGTATCGTACTATTGATGTGAAACATTTGATTATTTTGTTTTTTATTTCTATTTTATATTGTTTAAATTATTTTTACGATGAAACAATTTTCAATTATTTTTGCATTAATTTATAATTGTGTGGGTATCTTCTTAAAAAAATGATTCTTTACTGTGTATTTATTATCATATTCCATTCTCTTGGTTCGGCTAAACGATTGTTGTACTTTTAGGTGCCCGGCCGATATTGTATTTCATCGGATTACATCGATCAATTAGACAGTATCGACGTAATATCGCCCTACGACTTATTATGGACAACAACTATGGCATACTGTAATATATACCATTTGACGTATAAAATGCTTATTGATGCCGGATTACCAATATCGGGTTCGACTTATTCTAATTATGATATAGCGTCTACGCTCGTACCTTCAGCCGAGGTTTCCGACGAAAGTCATGGCCCACAGCTACAATTTTTACGATTCAGGGAAGCTTCCCAGAAGATTGAGGATTTTGTTTCTAAAGTTGACCTGCTTCAAAACATCATAGAAGATGAAGATATAAAAACGGCATACACGCTGTGGAATACAATCCAAGACGAAATGTTCGATTTTATGAATAAAATGATATTGTTAACAAGTCAAGTAGACGATAGATTTATTGAATTGGGAATTCAACTACAACATATTTCTAATGTGAATTCCTTGGAGATGAAAAAATTGTACTTGGATATTTTTAATGAAACGGTTAACGCGGTGTCATTTAGTACCACATCGTACATCGAAGTATTTAATTTTCTTCAAAAGTTTAGTTTTGAATTTCAAAAGGAAAACGAACAAGTAAGGGCATCATAAATTTAAGTCTTCTGGTTTTTTAATATTTCTTTGATAAATTAATCAGCATTTAATAAAAACAATAATAAATTCCTTCATAAATTCAATTATGCTACCTAAAAATTAATGAAATGATTTATTTATGAATAAGATTCATACTTTTTATGTAGCGTTTGGTATTCAAAACTTACTTTAAGTATTGATATTTTTATGAATCATAGTAACGAGAACAGAATACAAATTATACATTTAACTTATCGTTGAATTTATATTATAATCTTAATGATGATAGTCCTCTTTTAGTATTTTATTTAAAAAAATGTAGAAGATATTCATATTTTTCTTATGTATTTAAGTGATAAAAAAACATAGTTAAATGTTTTTCATTTTTATTTATACAGATAAAAAAAAATGATGAATTAATGTACGAGAGTAATGTTGATTTACGTAAGTATACGCGAAAACAAATAGCCGAGATCTATAAATTGTATATCGAAGCAATTACAACTTTTTATAACTCAAAATCGAGTCATATGAATTGGCTAAAAACTGATATTATTTCATGGTTTGATTTAAACTTGTCCAAAAGTATGTTTGATTATATGGGATATAATCTTTTTACATACATCATTACAATAACAAAACATATAAATGATATGTATAAATATGATAAAACAAATCTTCCAAAATTAACATTAGAATTTCAAGAATATGTCTCAAAAAGTATGAATTACATAATTGACTTCATGAATATTCCTCTCAAAAATTTTGTTAGTGATATAAACGATAAATTAAAAAAAAGTAGTTTATTTTATCGCAATAGTGACATTGATGACAAATCATTAGAAAAAATATCAATTGATCGAATAAATATGATTCAGTCGGGATGGTATGACAAGGATATTAAAATTGAATCTCGTGATATTGTAAATAAATACTTGTACTCAATGGAGGATACATCTATAAGTAACAATGATAAACTAATGCGTTGGGTTGAATTAACGACGATCGACGAACACAAGAGAAACGTAATTCAATCATACATTTATGCGATAGTAAATGAAGTAAAGAATTTAAACAATATCGTAATATGTATGGTGAATGGATATAATATGGAAAATGTGGACAGAGAACAATTCATTAAAAACCATTTAAGAGACGTAAATGAGAAACTAAATACGTTGTACAAATATAGCACATATTCAACTACTTTTCAAGGATCAAATATCATTTCCGAACTGTGGGATGATGTAGCTAATAATAAAAATAACATATTTAATATTTTAGATTGGTTACAAACAAATCCAATCAATTCAAAATTACCATACTGGCCTGACGATGAAAAGTGTGACAAAATGTACTTAATGAGTATTATACAGCTTACAAATGTGGCATCAAACATGGTTTACGATGCCTCATTAAAAACTTTGTATAAAGCTATAAAAGAATACCACGTTAATGACGAAATAGTCCAAAATAAAGCACTTTATATAGTAGAAGATCTGGACAAATCTAAAAAAATGAATAACAAAGTAACAGAATGTATTCAACAATACATGGAAAATAATATAGAATATATAGAGTCACAATTTGAGCCGAATTCTGATTTAAAACAAAGATCTATTCAGGAATTGTCTAAATCTATAAAGATGAAAATATTTTTGAATACAGAACTCCTAATTCCTCCATTAAGAAAATGTGAATATTATGATACAATAGTGCCTAACAATACGCAAGATTATAAAACATTTTTCCATGACATGAATAAATCTTTTTTTTTATACTTTAAAATTAACACCAAATCGATGGATAGAAAAAAAAAAAGTATCCACTTAATAAAATTTTATGAAAAGCACGTAAAGAATATATCCAAAAAATTATCAATTAAAGATGAAATTCAAACAAACAATAATACATATGGCAGAATACTAGCTACAAATGTTGAAAATGCAAGATATATGTACAAAATAATAACTAAATATTTGAAAAAAATTACATACATAAAAGAAAAAGAACACAAAAACAACTGTTATGAAGACATAAAAAAAAGGTTACAAATCGGGGTGGCTTTAATAATTGAAGAATTCATAAGATATGATAAACACAAAAATCGAAAGAACGAAAAATCAATCTTATACGACGCGAACTATTTATATTCAAAAACGCCAAATGATATAACAAAGAAAAACAATAAATTATTAAATATATTAGAATCGGAGATCATGAATCCAAAATTAACAACACCGACTGAATATCAAAAGGCAAATGTTTCAAATAACAAAAAAGATTCAAAGGAATTATTGGCAATAACAATAAGTGATGTGCCAACCAATAAAAAAACCTTAAGAACAAAACCAACAAGTGCTGGTGAAGATACAATTCAAACAGATGACAACATTGAAGAAACAGTGAAATCAACCTCTATTTCAACTTCATCAGAATCTGGAGATGAAGGAATGGATAAGAAAACTCTCTCAATGGATGTAGTTCATTTATCAAGTTCGGATACAACTGATTCATTGTCAAATCCTTCAAATAACGTTCCTACTGATCAAATGAATTTAAATCCAATACCAACAAGCTCTAGTGATGATACAACTCAAACATATGAATACATTGAAAAAACAATAAAATCCACCACTATATCAACTTCATCAGAATCTGGAGATGAAGGAATGGATACGAAAACTCTCTCAATGGATGTAGTTCATTTATCAAGTTCGGATACAACTGATTCATTGTCAAATCCTTCAATTAACGTTCCTACTGATCAAATGAATTTAAGTCCAAAAGCATCAAGCTCTGGAGAAGATACAACTCAAACATATAATTACTATGAAGAAACAGTGAAATCCTCAACTATTTCAACTTCATCAGAAACTGGAGATGAAGGAATGGATACGAAAACTCTCTCAATGGATGTAGTTCATTTATCAAGTTCGGATACAACTGATTCATTGTCAAATCCTTCAAATGACGTTCCTACTGATCAAATGAATTTAAATCCAATACCAACAAGCTCTGGTGATGATACAACTCAAACATATGAATACATTGAA
>NW_020272917.1:0-81088 GCF_003268045.1 Sipha flava
GGGGGGGGAGGATCATCGCCTTTTTCGGCCAAAACTTACTGTTCCCTTTCCACTCGATGTAGTTTACTTTAAGGTTTACAATTTCAACAACTGAACTTAACCGCTTTTTTTATTCGATTGTATCCGTAAATTCGATTTTTCCGGTGCTTCCATGATTGTACGTACATAGAAATACGGTTTGGTAGAGAAATCGCTGACAACGAGTGTGCGGAAATAAAACGTCCGACTCAAACGATATAATTATTATTACTCCATAACGTATTTTCGAATAATTCACATTTCCGCACTTAAAAGAAATCCGCATTTTTCTTCTTCTTTCCTAGGTGGAAAAAGTAATACTCCTTTCCCATTTTTTAAATTTGGTTACCCTTCGCGAAGAAATCGAATGTTTGCACGTACGGCTGACGCATACACGTCGATGCGGTTTGATTTTCAACAAATCTATAGTAGTATGTTGTTACTACTCTGTCGGACTCACGAAAAATAAATTCATTGTACTGAGATAGTGTTCAAATCGTAGGTTTCTACACACTGCGCACGTTTTTCCGGTTGACGCACATACCGATAATTCCGATAAACCTAGAACGGTATTGAATGTTAAGATATCATTTTCGTAGAGAATTGTATAATGAATCATAAACGGTCAGGTGTACGCGAAAATAATTGATAAAATGTTCATCGGGTTGTAGTTAGTATTATAATGAATACGAGAACGACTAATTGAAAATCACGTATTTTTTTTTTTTTTTTCAGAAGTCACGTTATGTAAAATAAATAAATTAAAACCAACTATCAAACCATATAATACATAAATTTGTTTCATTAAAATATTACAATCTTTGTGTAACTCATAAATTTAATTATCTCGGCTTCTAATATAATATGGTTGTTTTTTTATTATTTCATATAATTACCGAGGTTTAATCTGATGTTTATTAGTTGTCACCGTATGTTAAATATGTATAAAATAGTTTAATGTAATATTTTATTTGTTTCAAACCAGAATCCTGTTTTTTTTTTTTAAGTTACGTTTTTAATGAATTAAAAAAAAAAAAAACTATACGCTGTGAAAATGCGTGGGTAGACGGAAATTCATAGATTTTATATCATATAATTATAAAAAACCTTTTTAGACCCGGGTAAATTTGATGAAGATGAAACAAGCAATCATTACGGATATGACTTTTTCAATTATTGATCTCAACAATGTTTTTAATAAAAAAATTTCTTAATAGTAATAAAACTTTTTAGACAAGTATAATTGTACGATAAAGTCTATATATTCATGTGTGTTTACTATTATAATATAATATATTGTATCTATATTATAGAGTTCCGATTTTAATTCCAAATGTTCTTAGTGTATGAGCCTTAATAGAAAAATCATAATCATGTCTGAGAATAAGGACATTTTATTTATTCATGCAAGTACATAGCAGGAGTAAACATAGGAAAAATTGTCGGTGGTTTTAAAAAAATGTAAAATATTGATAAATAGCATGATTTATGACTCATTAAATATTATTATACATTTAATGTTCAAGTCGCATTGGAAACTTTAAAATAATTATTAAATTTGTAGGTCAGGTCATTTTTTTATAATATTTTTTTCTAATATTTTGAACCTTAAAATCCCCCTGCGTTCGTGCTTGGTACATATTATGTTCAAAAAAAGTTAAAAAAATGAGAGAAAGCGATGATATCTTTTAAGGTATTGACTGTTTCTTTAGAAATGGGTCCGAAATGAATGAAAAACAGTATATGCACAGTAAAAAAATTAACAAGTAGGTACCTGAAATGATAATAATATTGGAAAAAAAAATGAAGGTAAATAAATTGAGTGGAAAGTAATTTGAATTCTAATAAATACAGTCTGTACTATACATATGCGTGCGCCTAACTGAAACGTATTGGTCTATTTACGCAGAAAAATATTGTATTCTAAATTTTTACAGCGTCTATGAAGAGAACGCGCAATTGCACATGATGTGACGTTTTCGTTTCGCGAATGTTTTGTCGTATGCGGGCGATAAACGCGCAGTTCTAGAAAATATCGTTTGCCCTCTTCCGCTAAGATCGGACACGACAAACACGCCCCCGACGATACAGTTATAAACAATATAATAATTGTAACGTACCTACAAACGTAATACGTAACACGACGTAATATTCTAATAACAATAACAACGAAATAATAACGCCGGAAAATATTCGAATGTCATCAAAGTGGCACTGATGACCGCTCCGATTTGTCCACCGTTCAGACTGGTACGTGCGTGTATTATATAATTCGAACAGGAGAAGTAGAAAAATTGTGTTTTTTTTTTTTTTTTTTATTCGCTTTTTCTCCTTCCCATCCGCCGAACAAAAGAAAAAATAATAAAAAAAAAAAAGTGAGAAAAACGTGTATTACATCCTTCGCGCTAGACGATGAGGATGACTTCGAAGAGACGGCACACAGTGGTTCAAAAATGAAAATATTTGGCGAAAATTCGATAATTTGAATTTCTAAATACTCAAATAAAGATTGTAAAAATATTTTGTATAATACCCAAGGCGTAAAAACACGTAGATGTATTGCGAAATATTATTAGGTATAACCATTAAATAATGTAGAACCAAACAAAGTATAACTTTTTTCATGAAAGCTATGATATTTTGTCAATAATCGTTATGTAGTTTAATTTTCTACAATAATTTAATTAAAATGAAACTTAAAATGTTTATCGATTTACTTTTGTTGGACAAGATACAAAGACAGTGTTTAATGATCCGATTATGACGTTACGACTGTTATTAACGTATATGTTGCAATTGAAATCTACAATGTTACAAATAATACGATAGCAAACCTATAAGGTCTTACAAACATAAAAATTAGAATTTCGGCGGACTGTTTTCATTTTTGAACCACTGTGCGGCAGCTTACACGCATATGCTATGATGTTCATGAATATTACAGCGATGTGTATAATATAGGCGAACGTCATCCCGAGAACCTACTACGGGTATACACCTGTAAGGTATGTAGGTATATATATGCGTACGCGTTCTATTGTTGTTCGGGTTTTTTACGTATTTATTTCGCGTCCAATTATTCGACTTACTCGACTGGGACTCGCGCAGTGCGTCCAAGTCTCTCTCTCTTTCTCGAACTCGCGTTGTAGAACGTGCTCTGAAATATTCAAGTGTTTCGAACGTTTTCGCTTTTCGTGCGCAGAGTTTACGCACTATTTAACTGCCATTATAGGCGTGTGCAAGGGGATATGATATACTATCGGATGAACCAAACCAGTAATTTTCATACGCAGTGGTTGACCAATTACGTTCACAGACGAACATTTTACATTAGATTATAATATTTCATGATGTTATGTACTACACACATTTTTTTTTTTACAAGTGTTAATGATTTATTGAATGTAAATTACAACTGAATGTACGAGGAAGAACAGATGAACATTAAGTGTCCCGCGCTTTATCAAATAATTCCAATGATTCGAATAACATTTAACAGTAGATCATAATAATATAACATAACTTTAGTACATTTGTTTGAATATTTTGTTCCTGGTGTTGCCGAAACTAACTCGAGTGTAAATAACATTTTTTTTTTCTTAAATGCATTCACGAGTTAAAATACTTACAAGTATATGTTGGTACCGAATTGCGTTAAAACGAACTTTTGCTGCACCTGAAATTAAAACACACATGCATACAGATTTTAATGGAGAATTTAATTGTACGTATAATGTATGACATACGTGTAATATTTAAAATACGTACATGTGTCTTGTACATTACACTATGCCGTATTATATTGCAGTGCATTCACGTCGTATCAATGACAACCGATTGTGTTAATGTACACGCAATATAGACGTAATAAAGTTAACATATAATAATATGGAAACGCGTGCTCGGGAAACCGGCTCCGCGAGTGAATTACCATACGAATTGTTTTTATAACCATGCAATTTTTATATTTCACTGGATCTAAAGTGCAGCCGTGTGTACATGTATGTTCGAACAAGTAAAACTATAAAAAATTATTGTTGTACGAATATGCGCAGGGTTACACTTTGCTGGACCTAGGCTGAATATCTATTTCGGGACGTTTTAAACAAATATTCTTACCCGTCCACTTGTATAGTAATATTCGATGATCCATGCAATGGTTTATCAAATATTCTTTGTTTCATAAATAATTTCAATCTATAAAACACAATAATTGTGTTTACCTATATATTTTGTGCATTACTAAACTACTAAATTGATTTTAATGAAATTTTTTACGTGGATGGATTAGGTCTTGAAGAATAACGTAGGCTACCACTGTCGCGAAAAAAGGAAGCATCGGTACACCTGATAAGGACCGAACGAATACTGTTTTACAGAAAATTATTTCTAAGAACGACTATCCTGTCCTCCAAAAACGACACTCGCCACTTTTTTTTTATCGTATGGCTATACTTCTTGCTTACCTATTACGATACATTACGAATGATTATTGTAACTGTTATTTCGGATGATTTACACTTAAACAGGTATAGCTTTTACAGCGAGTAATACATAAAAATAGTTAAACACTCACAATTTTCTTACCGAGCAACGCTGGATAATTTAGCTGTGAACAAAACGAAAAACGCGCACTGCGTGTCCGTGGTCGACAATAATTCGCCACGATCATATTGGTTTTTGCTTTGACAGAGACGTTTCGTCCAACAACGCCTGGATTGTTTTTTCTTCTCCTCTATTTCGATTAGATGGTGAATAATAATGAAAGCAGCGCATTTTTTTTTTTCATCATAACCAATGCATCAGACATAGCGTACGGTTTAGTTAACTAATATTGATTATTTTTGAAATAGAAAAACGCAAACTACCCGAAAATACGTCGACACTAGAACGATGTTAGCGAAAATCTCATAATGCTGACGGATCATGTGCGTGCACCGAAAATATTTGCGCGCGCTGTTATGCGGCGAACACACGTGCACACACGGTTTAGTGCCGCACGTACGTTTTTACGAGAGCGGCTTGTAGTACACACAATTTTCGCCGCCCGCGGTACCTGCGTCAAAAACCGCCTAGGTATCTGGTATCTGGTTACCAGCAATATATTCACCGCTGGACGCGACATTTCGGTATCAGTTGAAAAAACCTATTCCACACACGTTACAACAACGGCGTAATACACTAAGGGTTCGTCGTTGTATCTAATGAACATTAACTAACCTTTATCCCGTTGAACGTAAATCGTCTGTGTGTAGTGTGTGCCACCGCGACGTTGGGTGCGATCCGTGTCTAACGCGTTCAGTGCTGTAACAAATCGCAGCCGACATAATAATAATAGTTAATAATCGTAAACCGTATATTCTGTCCCCAGCGTACTCTGATTTTTTTCCTTTTTAATTAAAATTTCTATCGAGGAGCAATTTTCTAACGTTATTTTTTTGTCCTCTTTTTTTTTTTTTTCCGGTAACACGTGCACATTTTTTACGTGCCCATCTGTGACTTACACGCGGCCGGGCACGACGGACGACCAAACGATGGAAAATTTAGGAGGCCGAAAATATGGATAACTAATGCGCATTTAATTCTGATCGTTTACGTGCATGCAATTTTTGTTTTATACACGTGCGTCATTCCATTCATTTCCTAGCGTGCGATATTTCAGGCCGGTCAATTTTAACATTTAACCAGTTAACTGTACAAAGAAAAATGTGTAATAAATAAATAAACTTTGATTTCAAAATTAAACGCTACTATTCTCTTACAAAATGATGTACCGATGACTAGGATTGAGAGGACTGATTTGATATTAGTAAAAAGTATAATGTTAAAACGGTTCGTCCTGTCAGCAGCGAACTGTTGTTCATAGTTTTCGAACAAAACAGGATTTGTAGAGTTGATAAAAAAAAAAAAAAAAAATAAAAAAAATTAAACAAACATATTAATTTAAAAATGTATAAGGTATGTTGTGCGCGTATAATATTTTATTTTTATCCGGTTAATTATAACGGTACGCGAAGGAGCGTTATTACGGAGGGCCGATTAATAACACCATCAAGTCAGTGGTGCCATCGCACACCTTGCTCCCTCCCCCTAAATTACGCTCTCCGTCCACCGTTCTCTCGTCCTACGGCCCCGCGATATAATAACCGGTACTACTTTTGGACCGCGCGCGCACAAGTTCAATCGCGCACAGTTCACGACGTGCGCGTGCGGTTAAACAGAACCACCTCGCACGCACGTCCCAAGCACACACACTCGCTTATGGAAATCATAATGTATAAACCGTCCGGGCGTACATGTAATACGCTAAGTATACACGTGTGTGTGTGTGTGTATTTGTGCGTAAACAGTTAAAACGTTCCTAAAGGTCGAGAAAAATCTCGCGTTTCGTCACGTAGGACCTCGCGCGGTGCAGCACGTACCTACCACCTGGCCGGCGCACGATGCACGTTCGGTTCCACTGGTTCTTCTGGTTTCCCGAAGCGGCGGCGGATTTCGGGCCACGGGTGCGATACGTACCACGGATCCGGGGTCTCAAGGTCCGCCAGATGACGCCGTCGGATAATGGAATCGTAAACCGGCGCGTACAGTACGGTCATCGAGACAAAAGGGAACGTAAACACGCATTACGTTCAAACCGTCGCGCGTTACCGCCATTTGCATATGCCCGGTACTAATAGCGTACGCGGAGACGAAATCGTGACGCCCCGGATCGCGGTCCGACCCGTTCGATTGCCGTCCGTCAATCGCGCGCTTAAGGACCATTAAAACTGGAATTTCGAACGATCCGAGCACCCATTTATACGCTTATTGACCATCCTCCGTGTACGACGACGGACGTTTTTGGTCAAACGTATATTTTTATTGGTTTCGGCGGTTCGGGTCCGACGATGAAGTATTCGTCGAAACGGTAACGTGATGCGATGTACGGTGAGAAATGTTCATAACGCAGTGTGGTCAAACGTGTTACGGTAATCATTATCCTTACGGATTGATAAGAAGAAGGTTTGGAGGGATCGATTAACATAACTTATCAGTGTACATGGTGCTCGTAAACGTTCAATCGTCGTTACGCCCCAGTACGGGGGTTTTCAACAGACGTACCCCGTCCGGAGACCGGGAGTAAAAACATCCATTCGACTCGACCGTGGCGTTTTACGTTTAAACGTTCTCTCGCGTTTCGAAATTCGAGGGTCCGGATTTTTTAGCGAAACGAACGCGCGCGGCTATAACACCTAACATGTTGCGGAACCGTCGCAAAACGTATCGGCATTAGCGATATTATGTTTTTCACGTCGAGCAGAACGCGCGTTATGAAACCCACCTCGTTATTTTCAACCGGGTCGTGTCTGCATTTTACCCGACCGCTTTGGAACTCGAGATATTTTTCGCTCAAGAACAATTGCGTTCATAAATATGACAACACGATATTATCCGTACGTTTTCTGAACGTATCATAACCGTGTTTATCGTTGACGATAGCTCGCATTTCCAGAGGGTGTAACGTTTGCGATGGTATAACATAGAATACCGGTCTGCGATCGTCCTCGTGTCTGTTGACAAGAAAAAAAAAATGAATCTTTTCCTGCTCGCACAGAAGTTGACGTTTTAAGCGCGTTCCGAATGAAGTATCGAATCGCGAATCGCGGAGTAATATTTAATCGTTTTACTAAAAAAAAAAAAAACTCGTTTACAAAACTCGCGTGCACACCGAAGTAGGTGCTTCACGACGACACATCAAGTTTTTCGTGTTTCCTGTAAAATATTAAAAAAAAACGCGCAAGTCATGGGCCCGTTGTGCGCTCGACGATTCCCATTCCACGCGTGATCATACGTTTCGTCGTTCGCGCCGTGCGGGTTTGGTTAGCAGGTACATCGCGTATTACACGACATACAGAGTGTTCGATTTTTTTTTTCCCGAGCAAATTACGTACGGAAAAACTAAACCCCCCGCGAAAACGTACGCCCGTGTACATTATTATGATATTATTGTAATGTTGAAGTTCGGAGAGTACGAAAGCAATTAGAGTGCGCATTGTGCTCGGCACACCGGAACTGGACTTCCTGTAGTGCCCGGTATCCACGGGCGTGTAACGAGCTTCCTGTCTCGCGTAGGATGTATTCGGCGGCGGCGTGCCCCCCCCCTTGCTCCCCATGGCCGTGCACTCGGACAGGGGTCAATTCGGTCGAAACGGCAACCCGTAAACCCGGCGGCACCATCTACACGGCCTGTTGCTGCGGGTCAGCTGTACAATCTGTGTTCGCAAGCCGTGCGACGCGAATCTGAACGTGCGACGACAACGGGCAACGAGCGGTTTTTTTCGGTTAGAAATGTTAATCGCCAAACAATAACGGTGTAATACCGCTACGCGGTTCGGCCGCGTCCGATCGAGGACCAACGCGGTTAAGATCATACATCGAGTTGTTGTGCATCATCGGGATCATGTACCTACGGCCTCCTGTACGGTCATCGTAATCCGCGGTGGGATTCTTCCTTTGTACGACTCCGACGTGTGTCTCCGTGCACGTGGACCGAAAAAAGATCCTTGTTGCGATGTTACGTGAAAAGTAAATTAGCATTACACGACAACGACGAGTGGCTTACCCGACCGTTTCGAGGAGGCGAAAACCAGTTAAGAGATTTCGTCCGATAAACGATAATATCCAAACCCGGTACACATAATCGAAATAGAACTGCGTGCGTTCACTAGATCGCGTCGTATGATTTTTGCCGCAGCGATTTCGAATGCTTGTTAATATTGTATCGTTTCCGAGTTTCGATGAGTAACGAGCGAATAAAAATTGTTCGTCTTTGATCAATTTTACAAAACGAAAATGATAAATGTCATATGTAAATTCCCTAAGAACGGTCTCGCCGCTGTATAAAATCGTTTAGTTACTCTCGTTTTTATCTTAGACTTATCATCAACAATTTGTCTCAGCCGTGCACTCAATATATTATACTACACCAGCTATCAGCAATCGGTTTTTTTCGGAGGGGAAAAAAAATAGTAACGAAAACTTATAATAATATTTAAATTACAAAGTCATAGCATGTCCAGGTTATAAATTTGATTTTCAAACGTGTTGACACGTCTCGCCAGAACGTTTCAAGGCTGCGACAATATTATTTAATGTCTATAATATTTTTTTTTTCGAAACTGCGGCAGCTTCGGGTTCAGGAAATCTTTGATCTTTATAGAGTTTCTTTTCTTACCGACGAGCGCTCGGCGTGTCCGTAAAGACGATATTACATCACCGTCGCGGGCGTAAGACGATATTATAACATAATTTTATCATAGTGTTTGCACTTGTACACGTCCGAGACGTACGCCGCGTAAAAGTTCACACGTCCTATACACACCCGATAAGAAAATATTTTATTCTCCTTTGACGCGTTCGAATAAATTTCGTTTTCAAACATCACCGCCGCACATGCGCCTGGCACGTAAGCATACATTTATACCGGCACACGAAGACCATTACGTCCCGTTTGGAGATATTATGAATTACGATTTTGTACGACATACATAGTTGCTTTTATGAAACACGCGTCGGATAATATTACATATGTGCCCTTTACGAGCGTTTCGACCATCTAACGATTGCAGAGTGTTTTTTTTTTTTTGTACAATTACACCTCGTACAACTTCACGGCATTAAGCCCGACCAATGTATTTGTGTCGTTCGTGGACGGTTTAAGTTTTTCTCTCGACTTCCGTTCATCTGAGTTTGGTATACGTTCTACAGCACACGAGTCGTACAGCGCTGCACGTACACCGCATAACGTATTTGATTGGTTCGATAATTGTCATTTATTTCGTTTTTCCACGCCGACATCTGTTAGTGACTTAGTTGCGGCACGACACGATTTTCGAACTATTAGAAAGTGTTTAGAGCTCATTACGAACGCCGACGATTAATCGCTTAGGTTGATTATTGCGAAATACGTACGGTAGATCGATATGATTAAACCAAACAACCATTACACATTATACACTCGGTGAAATGCAATTTACCTACTTTGCGTTCGTACGGTCCGTGATATTATTAAAATAAATCTCCGCAGATTGTAAATGCATCGAAAACTACCAATCACGTGTTAAAATATAATCAAACGGTCTCCCATGTACGCGAATTTCTAATTTATTTTTTAACGTACATTCTCGTCGATCAACATTTCAAATCCGTTTACAGCCGTTCACGAACGTAACACGCGTAACTCTACGCAAAAGCGGTTTTCTGTTTTCCTCAACACAATGAGATACATAAAAATTATTAGAAATGTGGGGGTACAACGTATTACGTACAACGTTTGAACGGTTTACAGAAAAAAGTTACGCATTTCTTTTAGTTTTTATAACAGTAAAAGCATTTCGGTACCATTATGGTACGGTTCTTGATAAATTTTTAAGGTTATATTCACGTGGCCGACGTACAACGTAAACCATAGCAGCGGTTATAATTTATGAGCTTGAAGAAAATGAATTATTATTACACATACTCGTTTGTTTGTTTCGTTTATAGTTTTTAAAGGATTCGGACACAATGGGATTGCCGGAGAAAAAACCGTCTCGGTCCTACCGAATGTCTATACGAATTCAACTTAGTTTCGTACGGACGGAATGTTATATATTTTTTAACGTTTTTGATATATAATGCATCACAGTACCATTCGCTATTTTTTCGACTCTTACGATACAATCATAACAAGCACAATACCCACATATGTGTGTGTACAATGGGTGGGAGGGAATTTAAAACCCGTTTTCTTCTTCTTTTTACATCTCGAGTAAAAAAAAAAAAAATCCAGTTTTCGAATCCCTTTCCCAGGAGAGGTTACCGCGCACGGAACAATAGAGTTGTTCACGCAGTTTGTATAGCCGTGTCGTGTCGTAACTCATACTGGGTCGACATAATGCGTGGTCAAAAGAAATTAAAAAAAAAAAAAAAAACCCAAAAAGGTTTTCATTAGATCCCGAACTTATTCTTGCAGTGCGAACGCGTACGCATAACAATATACGCCTGCAATATATACGGGTACGTTGCAGAAACGCGACGAAACAATCGAATAGTGAACGAATTCTGCGGACGAACAATGTAATACGACGCGTCGCGCGCGTAAAATCCGCTGTTCGTCCTCGGAAAGGAGACGGAAATGGACGGAGACGACAGTGGCTCATAGGCGCAACTAGGGAGTGTGCAATAGGAATTTAAGCACCCCTTAGTTCAAGTGTAGGCACTATAATTTTTTTTCGTATCTATATAATCATCTATCGTAAACACAGTTAAAAGCCGTTTAATTTTATTTTCGGTGATTTCAGCACCCGCAACATTTGGGCTCCAGTTGCGCCCATGCCTTGGACGCGGATCGCCTGTAGGTATAATATATATCTATCTGTGCAATGGATCATACCTGCGACGGACAAAGTGACGTGCACTGCGATATATCGCGATGATAAAACAACAATACTTTTCTTCTCGTGAACTGTAGACTTCCGTCGTTTTCGGAACCACCGCGTGCACACCTGCTGCACATAAACGCATATGTCTAAATACGGGCAAAGGTCGTTCCGAAAACGTGTTTACCTACGGTCGGAAAACGGTTTGTTTTCCAGTTTTCCTATGACGTCGGCAAAACGGACCGCATGGAATCGTCGGCTGCGAGTTTGCATAAACGCACGTAGAAACAAGGTCACGGCGGCGGCGACCGCGTGACTCTGCTTCGGCGTGAACTATGACTTTGCGGATAAACTTTCACACACGACAACGGTATTGAACATTTATGCATGTTTAAGGGTGTGGTTGGGGGGGGGGGGCTGTTGTGGGACTGTCGGTATGTGCGAGAAAAAACACGTGCGCACAGTCGAACGATTTTTTTTCCGATCGTCGATCGACTATACGTACAGACAATAATAATAATAATAATAATAGTAAACAACAATACAAAAAAAGATACATCCGGAACGCGCTCTCACGTTATTGCGTTTTCATCATCCGCACGCATTGTGTAAATAATAACAATATCGTACGTACACCTTTGTGGACCCGACGAGAACCTACGACCGTCCCGTGCCTTAGCACCGTGCACAGCAGAGTGGCACCATCGCGTTCAAGTGCAACAGGGCTGTACGTGTGTAAGTATCATCGCATCAGGTTACGTCGCTGAAGACGAACGATCGGTGCAGGTGGTTCGCGATCGGCCCGTGAACCGTCGAGAGACGCGAACCTTCAACCCGCCCCTTTTCCGGGAGACCCGTTTCCGAGAGGAGTTTCGAAGGGTCGTTTCTGCTTCTGCGGAAAACCGTCTCGAGTTTCCGCGCACGCCCACGACATCCGACGACCGGTCCGGCCTCCTGTCGAGCGCCGCCTGCACATCGACACACGATCGACAGATTCGGTCGGTGCATCCTTCGCGCACTGCACCGGTTTTCGAACCCGGGTTTCAGGTTTCTGAGGATGATATTGACACGCAATTATCACGTGAATCACCGAGGGTGATTTAACGAACGTGCAACGTGTGCTATCCATGTTCGGAAATGCGTTCCCGGAGCTACCCGACGAACCATGCCTCTCGAACGAAGTCCTAGATTTTCCACTGCCGACTAGTGTAACAATGATTGTGCGCGTACGCCTGTAGAGAAGCGACTGCGATGTTTATAGAATCAGTTATTTAGTTAAACGAAACGAGTGGACATTATATCCCGGTTCTCGTATTGTACAATATTTTTCGTGCCTTAGATCATGTACAATGAATGTAGCGAAATCGACGGCTGTTTGTGTCCAATATGGTTTTGGGATCAAGTGTCTAGTGCGCATGATAATATCTTACTATCGTACACGTTCGTCAGCAATACCGTATCGCAGAATAATATATCCTCCGCACTACATAATAGTATATTGCTCGTACAGGGTGTCACACGAGCGTTCGCGGGCACGCGTTTTATGTTAATTGTATCAGACACGGTTGGTGTAACCTAGCGTGACTGACCGGTTACACCCGGTAAGAGTTTAAAATACGGACGTAGAAGGTACACGTTCGCGACAATGATATCTGCAACGGTCGATAGTTAAAACGTTATTGACGAGCAAATACTTGAGTTAACGTGTGTCGATGAGTTCGTATTCTACGAACGGACGGATTTACAACAGTTTGTTGTGGAAAACAGTCCAGTCATGGAAATCGCTCGTGTGCACGAGGACATACGTGAATTATTTTTTTTTTTTTATGTATAAGTTTTTTTTACCTACTGAAAAATCGTCGAGTAACACTACACGTACTGTTGTAGCACTGTGAAATGCGGAACGCGCGCGGGCCTCCGCTGGCGGAGGTGATGAACACGCGTAGTATACGTTCTGTATGTGTTGTACACGCATACGAATCGGTCAGGACGCGTTCGGTGAACAATAGCGTCAAGGAGGGGATAACGATTGTGCTGGGGAAACGGTCGGACAACATAATGACCGGTAATTTCGGACAAGTCAAAACGATCGAGTTCGGGTACGCGGTGTTTCCAAACGTTTTCCGGTAAAAGCTCGTATTCGAAGTCCTCGTGCACGCGGAGAGTTTTGTTGAGAACTTTCCGTTCGACCGGCGAGTAGTGCATCGTAAACTTTCGCTTACCTATGGGTCCGTCCAGATAAATGCAACGGGATAGGGGGGAGGGATTTTCAAAACGCAAATCTAAAACGTTCGAGATAACGCGCGTCGTCCGATTCGCACCACGGTTCGAAATGTATTTGAGATAATTTTTACGAATTGTTTTGTAACGGGGGTGACCAGTTAGATATGTGATACTCAGTGAAGGTCGTCTGGTCCTTTTGAATATATCTAACCGTAGCTTGGGAGCATAAAGGAAATCATCTTAATGTTACAAATAAATGTAGATTGATTTAGGCGTTGTTAGAGTTGAACACGAAAGTGTTGTCTAGTGATCACACTGATGTCTAGTGCACAATATGGAGTTTGACTTCATCGGATGGCAGTCGCGGCCGATCTGTCTTGTCTTACATGTTTCGCATAGCCGTCGGATTTACGATAGTGATATATACATGCTCAACAATATCCATATTATACGAGTAGAATATTAATATGTAACAATCGTTATAGTTTCCTGTTTAAAACGTTTTGCGGACAGTGATCATCGATGCGTCATAAACCGTAATCGTCCTACGTACGAGAACGGGGAGACCGATCCCCTCCTCCTATCGGATCTTCCCCTGCGGTCGGCAGCGTTGATACGGATTTCGACCGATCGACCGTTTCCGTCCGACGACACGTTCATGGGAACGAGAGCACGTTAAACGCCGGCGGCGATCGAGACGGGATATGTATTATCGCGGAGAGAAGTCATCGGATCGTAATCGACCGTGTTCAATGACGCGTGCTGCTGCAGGGGGATGGTTTCTGGTGCGCGTACGATCGTGTACACGCGCGCGCTCGGCTTTCGAAAAAGCGGTTCCGCGCACGGGATAGGAACGAATGAGAATTATAACATCGAGTCACACGATTTGTCGACGGACGATCATCATTATTGTTATTATTAAACGTCGGGTTCGTAACAAATCAGGTACAAATTGAATTCGTACGCCGCGGCCGCGGTCGTCCGATGCGCATAACTCGTTTTCGGGTCCGGTTTGCCGTCCTCTAACGTGTACGTAATGCTATGCGTACCAGCACGTCTTTTTTCTACCGCCAGTTGTGAGCTGAAAGGGGTGGGGGTGCACTGGTATAATTAGCGCGGATACATCACGCCGCCGCAGCCCCGCCGATTAATCACGGTGTTGCCCGGATCGTCTGGTTTACACTCTCCATCGCGACCAGAACACCCTTCCGCCCGACCGTCACCGGGTAACCGTTTTGTCACCGGTCCGTCGCCGGATAACGATTACGAAATCGTTATCCGGTCGACCGGACGGACGGGAAACCAGTTCTTCGCTTTCTATCGCATCGATCGGGACCGTCGCGGTGACTTACGGCCGACCGTTATAATATAATGTTAACGGTTAAAAGAAGAATATAAAAAAATAAATAAATGAACAAACGATACCGCTGAACTTCGGAGACCCAGTGTTCGCCCCGAAAGTAATTCGGTCCCAAGTTACGGCGCGCGAACGGCAATCTTCGAGTCCAACGCGTGAATACTTTCCACAAACAATGACTTAGCGGCTATCGAATTCATCATTCTACCGATGCGTAACCGCCCTACTATAGTAACACTGTTTCCTACGATTGTTTTCAACCCGTCGAGGTTGATTTGCTTACAACCGTTATCGATTTCAGGACGACGCGACGGAACAGACCTCTTACGTCCCCACACGCACGTACCCAGCGGACAAGACGGCCCTTCGACACCCCTCGCACCCACCGTGTGTTCGGATTCGTACACGCCGCGGTCGAATCCTGCTCAATTCTATATACTCATATACAGCGTTCGAAAACTTAAAATCGCGAAACATTTCACTAATACAATACATTTTTTAACTTTTATTTTTACGTACAACTGTCTAACCTTCACAATTTCATAATACTAGGGATATCAATGATCGTACCTGGGACTAGAACTTATGGATTATACGATTGAAAACTGATGAATAACCATCGTTAACATTTGTATCAGAAAACATTTCATAGCTCGTACACTATTTATGTAAACGAGAAAAAAAAAAAAACAACATCTGCGCGTGCTCGTACCACGACGCATATGTGTGTATTTTTACGTTCGGCGGTGCGATGGGGGAGGCGCGTTGATATTTCGGTCGAAAGGGCACGTCTGCGGCACACGTGTGTCTTAAACGACGGTGCGAGCCCCGGATTCGTCTTCCGAACGACGGGGACAGACACGTTCACGCCGGTGTCGAAATAATCGCTCGCCAACAGGACTGATGGCCGCAACGACGACGTGTTGATCGTTTCACCGGGTCTCAGACGTTTCTTTGTTTACCGACGTCCTACCATCGGAAACGAGTGGTGCGATAGCAGTTGTCGACGACGTGCGCGTACGCTGTTCGCACGAACATGTCGCTCCCGGGCCGGTTCGGAAAACGATCGATTACGGCCGTTCGAAAGTAAATAAATAAATATTGTAGGTGTTCCCGGGCGGTCGTCGTTGCACGCGCTCGTACGTCGCCCGCAGGGTCCAGGGCGAACGGACTCGAACTTCGCGGACAAACAAGTCCGGTCGAATACCAATTTGTCACCTGTCTCTCGCCGTATAATACATTATTTCCATAACTAGTATAATTAAGCGTTCAATTTCGGTTTACCTACCGAATTCGAGTGTACACAATGCAATCACAATTAATGCCGTCAATATTTGTATAGAACCATCTGATTTAAGTTTTTTTTTTTTTTTTTTACTGCAATTTATGTATACGAATTATTGTTTAATATTTACTTTCTCTCTCTACTTCTTAATAATCAAAACTGTTTCTATAAACACATTATTACCTTTTCGATTATCAACTGTTCTTTCTTTATTATCATTACTGCATAATGTATGTATATATTTTTTATGTTTTCTCTCCCTCTTTACTGTATTTAAATCCAATTCTTAGTATGTATTCAACTTCGATATAATGTAAATAACTTAATTACTCTTCATCTATATCACAAGCTTAGCTTAACAGAGATAGACAATCATTCGGATTGTATTTAAACATTGTAATATATACTTCTATTATAATATAAAAATAAAAAATTCAGCGCAGTGGATATCGATTCCGGATCCATCGGCAGCGACAAGACGTCAAGTGACAGCGACGAAAATCAAAAACAATACCACGATCCGCAATTTGTGCTGTGCACAATAGCCATTGTGTTATTGATGTAACGCTCGGCGTGCTGAAACCGAGGGGATGAGAAGAACTCGGAATCATAATTAGTTCATTTATCCCCGTCAGAAATAAACCGATTTCACACTGAACGCCGTTCAATCGGTTCGTAATATCAATCGTTCAACAATACAATAGAGGTACGCTACGTCGTGCTGTCGAGTTCTTACGATGATTATTATTTTTAACGTGGAAAATGGGCTTTCCGGCAGCTACGCTGCAGCAACGACATTGACAATCCGTTCACGTCGTATATCAAAACGAAATCCGATCAAATAACGTTCGATAGTGATTTTTATTACTTACGAGACAATCCGTTACGATACGAGTACGAGTAGTAATCTTTCGATACGATGTATTGTACAATAATACATAAATAAAGCCGTGAGGATTGCGGGTAGGCACGTAACTGTCGTGCCCCCCCCCCATCCCGCCTAGCATACGAACGGGTATACCTGCGCACCTGCTCTCACGAATTAATCGGTAGACAACAACGACAATCGAGGGACAACACGCATGACGGGTTTACATCATTTGTTCATCACGACCGATACGCGCACAACAACATTGCAGTTTACGAACACCGTTCGGCCGTGTGATTATGCCGCGTTGCCGAAAATGATTAATTCGACGCGCAGATTTACCGAACGCAATAATGGTCAACAATATTAATGATGGCTGCGGTAACCACTGTGTGTACTGATCGCTGTGCATTGCGAATCGGTGACGACCGTTGTCCATTTGCTGTGATATGTTTGTTGAAAAATAAACGAATATTTTCCAATGTCTATACCAATCCACGGGGGTGGGGAGAAAGACTCCCCGAGGACATTTTTTGCGGACTCGAAACCCATGTCGGTGGCAGTACTGCGGGCTCTAAGGTTACGATAAAAAATGCTGTCGCGTGCAAAATGTCGCCGTCGATACATCCATATAGTACACGATGACCGCCACCGACGCGCAGTGTTATAATAATCCGGAAACGATGGACTCCAAATCGTATTTGACACACCTATGCGTTTCTGTTCGGTTATGCCTACAAATAGCAATGCCGACTAGTACACACACATGTTATATTTTCACCGGAAGAAGAATCGGCTCGCGCAGGGACTGAAGGTGGTGGAGAGGTTGAAGGGGCTCTTGTTTCCGCGCATCACCACGGGTCGAAGGGACGACGAGGAAATAAAAAACCAACAACGACAACGATGTCAATACCCGGATGGGAATCGGCTGCGATTCGATCGCGTATCGAAACCGTCGCGCGAACACCATTAGATCCCGGAGCAAGGATTCACGCGCACACAACGATAATAACAATAATGAAATAACGGCCGCGCGCGCGTACGTGTACTTGACGGCGTATATTTAACGTTATCGACTCCGGTGGAAAAAAGAAAACGTAAACGTCCGGCGGACACGATGTATTATTATTATAGTACCGTGTACACGGCGCAATATTTGTTTCGTGCGGGCATTCGGCGACCGCAAACGCGCGCGATTATAGCAATAATGTGTACGTTTGCGTACGATGTGCAAACAAATTCAAATATTGTAACGCACATTAGTAGTGTGTATGTGAAAACATGCGCGTACCCGCCCGCGCTCGCGCAAATAAAGACGTGCACACGAACACGGCGGTGACGATAATCCTCGCACGGTTCCCGTCGTACACGATTTGTGCGCGAAATGTACACATTTTACATAATAATAACACGCGTATTCGTACGCTGAAATATAATATATCATTACGTCCGCCCATCGGCTTTTGTCGACGACCCGTCGTACGTTATTCCGCGAGTATTATTTATTTTTTTATGTTCCTATTTTATTTATTCATTTTTTTCTTCATTTTTTTTTTTTCCGTCTCGTCCGAACGATTAAGCCGAGAAAATAACGAGCGGGAGAGAGTACAAAGAGCCGGGGTAGGGGAGGAGAACCCATCTTTTCTGTCGGTCAAAGTCTTCATTACGAGGGTGGTGGTCACGTTTGCTGAGAGAAATCCGATCCCCACAGCGTTTCGTGAAACCTTCGCGCGCGAGACAACCGCAGCACCTGCCGCGTTTTGTCGTTCCGTGTATGATCAACCGTGTAACGTGCGTGCACCGCAACATACTCCGAAAACGTTTGTGAATTTGGGGAAAATAAGCACTTTCTGCGGGTTTTTGGTGGGTATAAGGAAGTAAGATCAAGTTAGATTTATGAGAAAATATTTAAATTACAAATTAAACTATTTAACTGCCGTTTCATATCGTAATACCGCAAAAGAAAAGTATTATACGATCGACTATCGAGAAATCGTAGTAGCAAGGTTTTGATGTTTTAAAGTCGAACGGAACGCTATAAAACGTTCCATATCGTCATGTTTTTACTGTTATCAATTATAATACGAACAGTATTCATATTTCACGTCAATCAACCGTGTCGCGTGTTCTGACCATATTTTTCCTACGTAGAATTTATAAAAACCTCAAAAAAATTTCGTGAGGGGAAGGTTATAACCCCCAAACCCTACCCCAATTAAGTCCGCGTACGCAGATGGAAACTTGAACACGATTTCCGTCCATCGGATCGTACGTTTATCGAGACCGATAAATCTACCGGGTGCGCGTTGCGCTCGACCCAATATGCGGACGGTGCGTGTCTTGAAGACTTCGTACGGTTCTCAGTTGTCGGACTCTCCCGTGTTCCGTCTGGTCACGATCTCTATTAGTTCGGACGATCGAGGTGATCGCAAATGCTTACAATTATCTTATCCCCGTGCTGCGCGCCGCGAGCGAACGGATCGCAAAAACGTTAACGTTCGCGTGTGGCCACCAGACGGAAAAAATATCGTTTATGGTCTCCCCATCCCCTCGAGATTCATCACCCTGTCATCCTTTCCGGCGGTCTTGATGTGCTAGACTTCGTTCAGTCGTCCCGTTCCCGGTCGTTTTGCGTGTTGCCGGTGGTCAGCGGACTGCAAGTAAATACATGGTACCGGCCGCGATATTATAATATTGCACGTACACGGGTGGAAACGAAATATCGTCTGCGACGCAAAACTGTAACACCGCCACGATACCCTATGTTATACAGCCCAAAGGGTAGGCCTGGTAGGCCCCGACCAACCGTGTTTTCGAAATAGATATTATCAATATATTTCGCACTATCAGTATTATTATTTACTTTTCAATATCATCAAATATTATTGACAAATCGAATTTCGTAAAATTATATGATCATTTTTGTCCGATCAAATTTAAGAACTTAATGAAAATATCATTAACGATTAGTACCCGTTTAGATTAAAATAATTATGACCGAGCTCGTCCTACATTTTCGGTTAATCTTAAAATCTTACGCATCACTGGTTGGAGGACTAGAGATAGCCCTACGTAACAGCGTATGGATCTCTTTCCCCCGCCTCAACCGTACACGACTGTGTGTCGCGAAAACGGCACGGTAACGTAAATTTAAACCATATTTCCACGCGTGAAAACTCCCGAGACGCACGGACTGTACAGGGTGTTTGCGATTTCACGAGTCCGTCGCGACGTATACGTGTGGTGTCGAAACAATCGAGCGGAGGAAAAAAAAAGCGATCAGCGGGTGACACGCGTCGTTTTCCTTTCGTCCAGTGCCCGCGGCGGACAGAGATACGTGTGCACGTACGCCGGAGATGTAATTAAAATAAAAATTTAAAAAAAAAAACACCACAACAACGACCGCCGGACGGACGAACGCAGTTACGGCTCGCACGCACCGCCACGTTTCGTGAACAACGTATACGAAAACCGAAAACCGTGTCGGCGGCAAACTCGACCTCACCGTCGCGCAATGCTGTACCGACTCGTGTCCGGTGCGGTAACGATTTAACTCGTTCGATGTCGTGCGCGTACTCGTCGACCGGTTGACGCGGGTCCGGCGATTGGACGGGGCTGGCAGGGCCAGAGCCCCGGGGGCCGTCGTCTCGGCTTTTAACCATTTTCATAATCTCATTAGCCGCAGCGCGAGATGCGAATTCAAACATTTTGCGCCAAAGCACGAACAAGTGTAAGCGAACGCGGTCCGAAACCGATCAACGGGCCCTCGAAATGCCTCCCCTGCCCTGTGCGCGCGATGCAAACCGTTGAAAAGGGTTGCGCGGCAGGGAAAAACACGAACTTTCCCCCGACGTCGTCGGTTCTACTTTTTCGATTTCCAAGGGTAAGGTTTTCCCATTATTTTGTCGCGCAAGGGCACAGCGATCGCGGCCGCCGACCATAATAACCCGTTCACGGTTGGCTCGTCAACGAGTGCGCGCGTATGGAGTCCGTCCGGGTTTTACGGTCCGATGGTGCCGAGCGCGTTTTACACGTTGTCGAGTACGCCGAGCACACCGTATAAATTATTTCGTTCCTATTGCACACGTACTATAAACCCGCCCGGTAACCGGTCACCATATCCACGTGTGTGCCGGACAAACCGAAGCGACACAGGTTCGTGAACACGGCCGCGGCGGCGTATGTGCGCATACCCGAAGTCAGTCACGGGTGCTACGGAACAATATAATTTTTATGATTTTTTTTTTCCTCGATCATTATTATTATTATTATTTTTTTTTTTTTTTTGGCTTTCCTCGTCACACGATAAACACTCGCGTGCGCGCGCGTATATCCCTCGCGCTTCCTCTTCCGTTCCACACACGCTCCCCGCAAACGTACCGCGTCCGGATTTCGTACCCGAACGGAAACTGCGCGCACACAATAGGCCGTCAATGTCCGCAGGTACGTGAAAAGTTCGTGTGTAAAGTCGCACCAAGTGGATCGATACGGGGAACCTGTACAAATCGCTTGACGTAACACGTCTAAAAACAATCGAGTATTATCGAGCAACAAAACATCGAACGGATTACGCGTAAGTACTACGGAACGGCCACTCTAACGGTTTTCGTCTTGAAAAATTGCACGCAGAATTCGATCTCTGCAGGAAATTCGATCTTGTCTCGCAAAACCGTCCACGGAACGGGACTGGTATTACAACATACTACGCATCACGTGGTTCGACCGCTGCTACAGGTATTATTATTATTATAGTGAAAACAAACGAGTTGTGCGAAACGGTTGAACTACAGCACTAGTAACGATCTTTGTCGATGGCCAAATAATACAATGGAGATCGCGTACCTAATAATGAGAAGGGGAAAAAAATGAAACATTCCGATTGGCATTTGAATAGAAACCGTGAGGAAGACGACGTGAAGGAGTGTCTAGCTAGACAAGTATGGATTAATGTGGAGGAAGAAAATCTAATGAAAACCCCAGGGATTGAAGATTGGAAAGCGGAGTGATGGTTAAATATACCAATGGCGACAAAAACTCGTAGAGAGTATTGCCAGCAGAAGGAAGAGAAAAAGATAGGTGTTATCGGGTGTTTTGACTATATGATCGGTTTATTAAATTGTGTCCGAAGACTTGAAATCGTTCGTCGTCGACAAGTACTTGAGGTCTAAACACGTGCGGTTTGTATTTCGTTGCCCGCGCCGGAATCGATATTTTTCCACCCGTAAAACCGACTTCGCCTTTTACGCTAGAAAAAAAAAAACAGAAACGTCAATCGGATCAGAGTTATATCCGGCCGCTCAGCTAACCGTCTTCGAAACGATATATTATGTCGCACGCGGCGCTGCGATAAGACGTCCGCAAAAAACGTGTACGTCGACCGTTTTGTTCTATCGACGGCCGACATTATATATGCGCATACGTTTATCACATCGAACCGTATCGCGCGCGTTCATCGTGGATCGAACGGTGCCGTGCAAATAGTACAACGGTACCCAGGTTAACACCCTTTGGTTAGCTAACCGCTGCGGTCGAAAACAGCTACACCGTCCCTCCGTCGATACAAATCGCGCTATTGATGCACAAATGTGTTGCGTATGTTTGCGTATATTATAATGTTACCAGAGCTTGGATTTAAATGCTTTAAATTTATTTCAAAAAATACCCTTTCAAAAAATGCATTTATGACGTAAAAACTCTAAAAAAAATGCCCTTTTAAAAATTAAAAAATAAAGTTAAAATTAAATTTATTATTATTATTATTATTCACGGTCGTTTTTCGAAATCTAAGCGTACGCGTACAGTACGCATCGTCGTGCACTGCGGAACGAGAATTGGGTTTTTCGTTACGACGACGTTGATAAAATATAAACGTCGTGTCAGGATCACACGCGTTTGCGTCAGTCCGTAAGCCGCAGACTAGTTTAATGCCCCAGAATTCGGATCAACATGCACGAGACGAACCGATATTGAAGTTCATAGACCGCTTGAAAAACAGTCCTCGAATATAAGAATACATTTTACCTTAGTACTCGTATTCAGAAGTTTTTTATTTTTCGTCTCGTATCAGGTCGAAGGTTTGCTACGCTCGCTCACGGTGTCATCGATTCCCGATCGGATTTCACACTTATCGCAGATGATCTGTCGTCCAAGAACCAAATAAGCACAAGCGTTTCATCACCGAAGAGACCAGACGGACACTGACGTTTGATGGCGATCATGAAGGTCTTTTATACATAGGGTTTTGCGATAGTACTTTTCAACGTAGGCGTGTTCCATCCGAAACTATTCAAGATTCGGTGTCGATTGTTTTGTTGTAAACCGTGAAATCGTAGATAAAACACTTAATTATAATTTAAAAAACCCATAGGCACTTCATTAAAATATAGACGATGAATAATATTTGGTACAGTTGAGCCTATTAATTATGTTAAAAAAAATAACTTAACTTTTTGATAAATTTGTGAGTAATTAACATGTTTTCAACACTAACAAGTATAAACTATGTGTATTTCAACACACACAAATATATATATATACACATACAATATAAGTCGTTTATATTGTGGTATAGGTCAACGTTTTTTATCGAAAACCTGACAAAACTACTTCTACAAGTACAGCTTTTGAAAAAACACTAAGGAGTATCCACACTGCATGCAGATCCATCGGTACAAGTAACACGGCTACATTTGAACAGTAGAACATTTTTTTTAATCACACCTGATTATTATGATCGAGTGACCAATCGATAAACACGCAATTTTTGACATATTTTCAATTTTTTCTAGAATAGGACAGTCGGCATGATGTTGTTAAATTACCGAGTTGGCAATTCGTTTTACCTAAGTGCTGATTAACATGAGAGGAAAGGGACTTCAAAGTCGTCCAAAAATATAACGATTTGTACTTTGTAAATCATTACCTGTACAGCACACGTCTCATTTTTCTGATTTACAACGTTTTAATGACTTTGTAAAATACGTATTTATATTTTGATTATGTGCCGACTTTGGAACAGCTGAACTTCCCTCTTGTTAACGTGCATCGTTATAGTGCCACGAGTACGTCAGCGCATTCGAATCGCGTCCAAAAATGATGTTTTGTCTGAACTGCGTTCCTTATTATCATTGAAAATTACACGTTTTTCTCCCACTTCAACCGACTGAGAATAGTCATTCGTATGAAATATGACGTGTTTATTATCTTGCATTATCTATCAGGCAAATAATTAATTTAAAACAATGTGATTTAGGTATTACACGGGTGTAGTATAGGATAATAGGTACATCATATCACGCGATATTATTATACAGACAATTGTCGCGTGAATTTTATAATGTTTATATTTTTTTTTGAAACGACCGTCGATTACGATTTACATTACCGGACAAAAACGTTTGGACGAAAATTTGTATCGATTTATAATTAATGAATTATAAATATATTCCACTCAACAATTTTAACAGTTAAACGAAAATAATCATTGCACGCGCAACTCGGAACAGTCGGACACGAGCCGGGGTCCATAGAATAAGAAAATAAAAAAAAACACGATTCGCCAACCGAATCGCGTGCGTTGTTTTCTCTCACAACACATTCGAGTTTCGCCAACGGTTTTCGGTGACGTTGCGTGATATTTATTGCCATTTAACTTCGATTTTAAGATATAATATAATAAACCGTGTGTATAAATACACATAGTAAGGTGTTAGCCGAATCTCGTAGTTTATCGAAACGTTCTTTAAAAAATAAAAAAAAAAAACAAATAAATCGCCCACCATTTGAACACACCACGAGAGAGTACTTCAAGTGGCGGATGTATATACTTTAACTGTAATGTATATGGCATATGTTATCAAATCGGATACAATGGAACTGCAACAGCGATCTTTTAACAAAGGAAAATCTTAAGGTTATTGAAATTGCTATCGAAAAAATTGAATAATTTCGCATTACAGTCGGGTACGAATTTTATTTCCAAACGTTTTTCAATTTTAATGTTCCGATACGGTCGCCTACAAAATACAATAAATATTAGAAAACTCGTTGACGTTCTGTCCGTGCAATGAAATCGCATAATATGACATATTGCCCTACACATCGGTGTAACTTCTAAATGTTATTGTTTCGAATAAACTGTTAGCCCGGTAAATAGTTTAAAATAATATACGTGTTTTTAACCGCAGTGCTCGATCTGTAAAAATGGAAACTTGTGATTTTCAATGACTGTCGGTGACGCGGTTCGAAGAATCTCGCGGTTGGTGAGAAACCGCGGCGCAGCTCGAAAAAAATAAAACAAAACTTTCGGACACGAACCGCTACGAACTCGGACGTGTTATAAGAAAACCAAACGCGCAATTCGGTTCGCCCACCCTCCCCCCATCAACGCAAGAGACACAATCCGCGTGCAGTCGGGCGGGTATAGGTGTACGCCGTCGAGTACGCGTACTTAGTGCAGCTCGTTTTAACAAGACCGTACGATTGTGAACGCTACGAGAACGGTTTTAAACACTTTAGGAATATTAAGTGCACGTTGAAAAAAAGGGCGATTATACCGATTCGATGGTTTCGCGAGAGACCACATTATTGCATTTTACCTGTACTCGGGACGTGCACAACAACAATAATCGTCTTATTTCCGCTGAAATTCACACCGAGCCAAATGTCTTTTCAGCACCGCGATCGGGGTCGAAGATGTCGGGGGTTGACGTCGCGCGTTATAAAAAAAAGTAGCAAACGTTGAGATGTCGTTATTACACGCACAGTCGTTCAACGAATCGGACGTCTCAATATAAAAACCCGTCAGCGTTTAGTCCATCGGAATTCGTCGATTTACGTACGAGAGAAGAAATATCAATGTTTGTCTTATGCTCGGTATTCATTTGAAGAACACGGACACGCGTAATGTCCATTTCTACGTTACACACGCATTACGTCATAATATAATATATATATGCATTTGTAATGGTATCAAAATAATCATAAAACTGTTTTAAAATTACAAACTAGTCGATAAAAATAACTACTTTATGTAAATATTGTATAACATTATTTTTAATTATGCATGGTTTCAAACATAAGCATTTGAACTCAGGACGTTACCATTAACATAATTTTACACGGAACAATTAAATATTATCGTTATTATTGTTTTTTTCCACATAAATAATTGTTTGTTGTAAACAATTATATCCACTCATTGTTCTTGGTTTTTTAATTTTATTACCAGGTTGTTTGTTCGCTACGTTCGTATACGTACTGTATTATATTTTATTGACAACACGGGTACTTCTGTGTTCAAACTCTACGTTTGTTAAAAAAAAATTAAAAAAAAAATAGATCATAACAACAAATATTTTCATTATATTATTTAAGTTTAAATGGTAGAAATTATTTTTGACAAGCTGTCTAGAAGGAAAACATGCTCTATACGCGGGTTCTCCGCTTCATGATGTTTTTATTAGGCGAATTCAACAACAAAATTCAATGGGTAGTATTCCCCTCCGCAACTGCAGTTGTATTTAATCGAGTGTGCGCCTATGTAATAATAATATAATATATATATATTATTCCTCGGAACCCTTTCCAGTTGTTTTTTTTTCTTCCACAACTCTTTGTCCTAATTCGATGATATAGGGACGATTTTGATTGTTATTATTTTTGAATTTCATTTGGAGAACGCTGCAACAGAAAGGCGTCAAACCGCATACGAGTCTTTTGTCCCGCGTACGCTTATATACGATCTGCCGAGGAACGTCCGTATACACACTGATCTACGTCACAGTACACAAAGCTTATTAAGATCCTCCGCACGCATATGTGTGTCTTAAACGGTTCGCCATTACGTAGGGTATTATATATATATATATATATATATATATATATACAGACGTGTGTGTGTGTATGGGTAAAATATAGATAGATTTTTTCGTTTAACACCGCTGCAATGTATTGTGCACGTCGTACAGCAGATGCGAAGCGAACCGACGACGCGCAACGTCCACCCAGGTGTTCGAGAGATTTTAACGCCCCGCAGGTAAAGGATTATATTATTATACGATGTGTACGCGTTTCGAACAGACGCACTACGTGCTGTTGGTGGTGCCGAGACCCCTAAAAACGGTTTCGGATTATATTGCCCGCGCGCGCGCTACGATTGTCGACCGAAATACGTCTAGATTATATTATTTCTATCATTACATTATCATTAAATCCTTTTGATAAAACCGTGGACGCAGACGGACGGGGGTATCTTATTTTTTTCATCAAATGTTTTGTGTCCAACTAAGCGCGACGGTGCACAAAAATAATACGCGTTCGAGAAGTGCTCCGCGGTGGTAGGCACATATGATTGTGTGAAAGAACAAGAAAGGAAAAGGAAAAAAAAAATCGTATTCCCAGGGATTCGCGCGTATAAATAATAACCGCCCGTTACCTACAAGGACGCGTACGCCTACGCATTCAACCCGTTTTGTGTGACAACAATATACGCGTACGCGTAAAACCGTAATTCTTTTTCAAAACGACCCGTCAACGTTATTCACATGATTATTACTACGCGATTATCTGCGCGGGATTTACGACATTTGGATTGTTGATTTTTCGCGCGACAATGCGTCGACGGTTCGCTACGGGTTTTCATGTCACGGCGATCATCAAGCCGACCACGGTGCACGTGGAAGTAAAATCGGTGTTAAATCATTGTACACGTGTTAGTGTGTTCGCTTGATATTCGCTGCTCGGCGCCGCGACCGACGGACAAGATTGTCTCGAGAACGATAATTTCCATCAGTTCCGATCACAACTACCGGATTAAAGGTTTCGGCGATCGCTAACTGTGTGTGAGCACAGCGTACATTCAAGAATATCGGTAATCATCGATAACCTGACAAAACATGCCACTCCGATCGGACGACAATTGACTAAACGATATTTTCAATGCTGTATTCCCCTTAGGTTTGATCCGCGCCACGTGCTGAGCTGCCTGCACGCGTTCAGTTTTCGGTTCGAACTTGATCGAACTTATCAGAACGTTCAGGCAAGTCAAAACCGTAAGCTCGTCCAGTTTCAGCGACTCCGGGTCGCGTTCGGTTTTTCGATTTACGATTATAGCAATCGCACTTCGCCGACAGACAATACTAGTAGCGACTCACTTAAATTCACACAACTTCAGTTAAGTTCGTACTAAAAACTGACCGTGCGTAGACCGCTTTACATTTTTTCTCGTGACGTTCCCATTGGTGTCACCATGATTATAATAATAACGATGATAATAATCATGCAACAAAACGAAACGATTGTGATCGATGCGCGTAAACAACGACTGATTTATTTTTTTTTTACGTATCCGCGTAATATAATAAGATACGATCGAAGCGTAATCTACTCACGCGTTGTGCAAGATACGAACATACGGTCGAAATGTCCATCGAGTGTGACGCGCGTATTGTAATTCGTAGAGAAGCGGAGTGCTCGTCGCAAACAACAAGTACGATTGTTTCAACACGACGATTTTGAACTCGGACAATTGCAAGCGACATTAAACAGCGACATCGTAACAGGTTTCGCGATCGCGTCGAAAACGAAAATCGAAAAACGGGAGATTCGGAATGGTAAAAAATGAATGGCGAAACGCGAGCGTCAGGCTAAAGACGCTTTTACCTGCGTACGGGCACGGCGCGTAAATTCGTAAAATTGCCGTACGTCATGTGCTCGAACTCGTTTTCCGACCATTGCGTTTGGGCGCGCGTAGGGAATAATAAACACGTTTAAAAACAAACACGTGCACCGCCGATCCGGTGTGTTACGATCGAGGTAAGAGAAAATTGAAAGAAACGAAAACAAGAATATTTTACAGTTGTTTGCGTTGCTCCGCGTTATAATACGATGCGAATACGGTGTAATTATGCGTACGGCCGTTTTTACCGGCAATTGTTTCCAGTGGTACTCGCAGTGCCCGCACGGCACATTTCGTGTGCGTAATACGCGTAAAATGTTACGTTTTCCGCCCAAAGTACCGTCCAAGGGGGTTTCGTAACATCGCGGGTCGTTCGTGCGAGTACAGTGAGTGAACACTTTCTACCGGCGCAACAGGCGGATCCGTTTACTTAAGATACGTTGTACATATACGTATTGTTCCATTATAACATGTGCGACGCGAGACGTTTGCCCTCGTTTTTTCTACTCGACCACTCAACCTCAACCACGCGACACGGTTCTTGTTGTTTTCTCTGTCGCCGGTGCACCGTTGCCGCACAACGCGTACACGATGCGTCGTCGCAACGCGGTAAAACTGTTTACATTTTGGATCTAAATCGGCGGGGGAGGACCCACGCAAACCATAACGTTGCCGATCGATCTATGATCGAACCGTGCGATGACGGGACTGGACACCGAGGAAAACCATGTGGTTCTGCGTGATCGGTAAACCGTAGTGCTCGCGTAACTTCCGTGACGCTCGAGCACCCGAAAATCGATCGCTGCAACGCAGTTGACGTCGTTTCTTTTTATTCGGTAATGGTGGTAGCAATCCTTTCGGTCAGAATCGTGTATGTAGAGGGGAAACAGAAAAACGCACATCACAGTAAAACCATTGCTCGTTTCGCCGATAATCTTAAATTTGTACTACGGAATTCGACTAAAATACAATTACTACGTTACGGACCTCGGGATCGTTTTTATGTCTCCGGATAATCCGTAACGATAACAAAACGACACGTGCGCGTCAACTCGAGAATAGTCCAAAGCTTTTCGGACGCCACTTGTGCGATTCGATGTCCGGGCGCGAGAGCGAAACGTCGGATCTGCCGGAAAACCGCGTTCCGCCGAAACGTGCAGAGGCCGTCGGTCCTTTGTGCATTGAAAAGGTTCGCGTCGTACCACCCGCGCGCGAGACCGCTCCGCGCCGTTGGAGGCGTATTTCGAACGCCCGTGCCGCCAAAAAAAAAAAAAAACCCAAAAAAAAGCCGCGAACACCGTTCGTTTTGTCGGAACGCCTTTTGCTGCTCGCGAACTGCCCGTCCGTTTCCCGGTAACAACCACCACCGGGGATCCCATTTTCCATCCTTCGACCGCCGGTGACTTTAACGACTTCGATTGCCGCCGGCAGCCGCACACGACACAAAAAAGCATGTACACGTATGTTGCACAAAGCGCACGCGCAGCAAAACGTACGGAACGCGGTCGTCGTCGTTTGTTTGTACAAAACACATTTCACACCTCTGGCGGCATCGCCGGGTGTGGTCTTCCGAAGAAATAATAATACCATGATTACGATTTAGACGTCTCCCCGTTCCATAGAGAATACAGCGGTGAGGTGCACACACACGCGCACACGTATATTTATGGAACGTACCGGGTATTATACACGATGAGTGCGTGTGTGTGTCAGCCGCCGGTACGGGAACAATGGGCCGAAAAAGGTTGTATTATCAATCTCTGCCGTGGTTTGACAAATCGTGCGCCTCCTTTCGGCAATCCTACGCGGCGATAAAATGCACATCCTCTTCTCCGCTGCTGCGACTACGTCGGAATACTTGACAATGTATTCGGGGTGTCTCGCGACGAGGATGCGAAAACCGGACCCTCTTCGGAAGCGTCGCAATATTACTCAATGTTCACGTGGACCTTTTGATATCGTATTTCATCATGGCTGTCTTTGTTTTCGTGAATCCATGTTAAAACGTCGTGTTGAGCCAACGACAAGCATGACCAAAAGAATGCCAATGGTTGTGATTCCATCGATCGGGCTAGTATTGCAATACGTTCAATCCTCGCGGGACACTATCGGTGTCCATGGTGTGCCGGTACACCGAACGCCTGGGTCGACCGCGGCGAGATCAAACCGTTGATCTGCTGCTGCACACGTATACGTAATAATATTAAGGCTGGGAAGATTTTGTTTGCTTGTAATAGAAAGTGAAACCGGTAAAGTGTGCGCAAACAAAATTTAAAAACACGCATTGAAATCCACGCAGTATGAGTATGCAACAACGTAATGGAACTGAAAAAATCTTCGAAAAAAAAATGTATTTGTTATTATTGAATGATTTAAGTGTTATAATACTTGATTTAAACATTTCATTTCTTATTTGCAATTGAGTATTTCGAAAAAATATTATTCAATGAATTTTTTGGACGAGTGAAATACAGACGATAGAAGATGTTCGTGGATATCGATTAATTGTTATTTATTTTTTACTGAAAGTTAAATAATTAGAAATCTCCGTGGACCATTGGTCCACAACCCGCTCGATCCGCACCGATAAACCCAGCCCAGCACGAGATACTGTGCGCATTGTATTATACGAGTATACTAATACGTAGTTATGAGTGTAGCATACATTTGGTACGTGTTATGTTTGCTTAATGCCATACGATTGGTCGAGGACGACGGTTTGTTTGACTATTATTGTTGAGGAACGTGTTTGTGCCCGAAATACCGAGTGAAATATACATTTATTATTATTATTATTATTTTCACTATAAACAATATAATTTATGACTTCGGTGTCGCGCGTATAATTTTTACAAATTATCTCCAAAAATAAACGCGTCAAGAAAGCAATAAAAATCTTCGTAAACACACCTGTCGATACCCGTACCGAAACATGTATAAACGTGTGCGTCTGTGTAGAGTGGTGTATGTACGACTCGAACGTGTCCGTTTCTCGGGTTTCGTGTTTTTTAGATAATCATCAGAAGATCCACGAAACGCGTTTGAGCACAAAAACAACCGTATACTTTTATGCGCTATTAAACTCGTTCACACGGATCGTATTATACACATACTCGTACTATATATTCTAGTGACGCAATTGTATTTGGAATATTATGCGTATACGTACCAACCGTACCCTTTTCCTAATTTTATTTTTTATTATGTGTTTTATGTACCTTTATACACCTCGGCAGCCTTACCTCTACCCGGTAACTGTTACGCTGCGCACAGGTTCTGTTTTTCGGTTTTATATTCACTTAGGTGTACGCGAGCGCGTAAAAACGAGTTGATCACCGACAATAAATCAATTTAAAAAGCAGCGACGGACGCCTACCACTACGCATGTTGTCCGACGTACCTGCGCGCGTTGGGCGTGTTCGTCCGGCGACGGAAAAACGTACGATGGAACTAACGTCGACCAGACGTGATATTGTCCAGAACGAACGCGTTTGGCCCGGCATTTCACGTGCGAGCGCTAAAAAATGTCAATAGTGATCGTAACGCGGTGCGTAATGAAATAGCGACACTCGAAATTAAAATTTTGGAAAGGTCGAAGGGGATAATACCGCTCAAGAAACGGGCGATCATCGCTCCCTCGTGACTGTTTTATGTTTTCCACTTGAACTTTTACCGTTACACATCCGTACGCGACACGGCCGAAGATACGCTTCGTCAAAAAAAAAAAAAAGCGTTCGGATATCGTGCACGCATTTAAATTCGAACAAAGCGGTTAGAGTTTTTCGTATTTCGACTTTGTAGTAAATGAACTTTATTTTTTTTTTTAAATTTTGGCGCGTGTCGTTCGATAAAACCGTCGGAACGTACGAAAAATACTTTTAGACGTGCACTCTCGGACGGTGTTTCGGTTTCGGCACGTCACGCGGTCTTAGTAAGTTACGAGCACTTTTTTATAAGTTGAACTTGGTCTGGTCTCACGAAAGCACCAACCATTCAGGTCCGTCTACGCATAAAATGTATGTTGATAAAATGTATTATAATTTTGTTTCAATCACAAACGTAACTTAAGTGCAATCAAGCACCAACATAACACCACCAAACTTCAAGATTCGAATACAGAAATGTTTAGTGAAACAAGTAAGACATCAAATGTTTTGATCGAAATAACGTTGAATTCGTGTTGTGAGCTCTTCGACCGTCTGCTCGTGCACGGCGTCGCGTCCGGATGGCTAAAAATAAGAACTTCGTCGCCCGCGCGGTCGTTAAGAGAACGCGTACCGTCCCGCGTCCGTCTCCGGACCTAATTGAGCGTGAGTCACGGCGATCATCAATAAAAACGGAAACGGCCGATGCTATATCTGGAAAATCTCATTCGGCTCCCCGAACAGCGCACGTACTGTTCTACCAGTCCACGTGTTATTATTATAATTGTGACCCTTTTTTATTTCTCGTTTATTTCTTCCTCCGTCGTTAGAACGCACATCTCGCGGTATTTCACGACGTGCGTTATAATCAGCCTTATGTTTTCGACGCGCAACAGTATTTTTCGTTTTTTTTTTTTTTTTTCTTACAACGTCCAAATTGTGTTCCAGTCGGTAATGTCCACGACTCGTACAACCTTTACTTCGCATGTTCTCGCGCTCACCAACAACAAACGCATATTTTTGCATATTCTAGTGCGTATCGTCTAGTGTACGTTTACCTTTGTATCCGGAGCAGAAATTGACGGTCGCACGGTTACGCACTCGGGCAACCGCGTTTTTATTATTTTGTTTTCTAATTTTTTTTTTGTCTCCGAATCATCGCGCGCTCGTATCGTTTTTCACATCGAATACGCATCGTTTCCGAAACTGACGGCAACAGACGTAGGTAATAATACGCTCACCGAACGCGCGTACCACGGAGTGTGCGGAATACAAATAAGGTGCCCCCGTTTCGTACCGAAAAATTAAACATTGTTCCGTTGTTATTGTCTTTGTTCGGACGCGGTTCGGTCATTGTTCGGGTGTTGCTTTACCTGCTGCTCTTCCGACGACATGTTACGCCGCCAAAATCGCGTCCGTACAAGCCCGGAAAATACCGTTCGCAACACCGGAGAACATCGCCGTTTAACCACCCGCACGTTGGTACTAAAATCATCATGAATTTTCTAGTGACTCGAACGATTGGCAAATTTCGCGAAACACATCACAACAAGCTCTACGTATCGATCTACGTGGATGTTGTCAAAACGTTCGACGGAAAAGTTTCATCGGAACTTACGATTACGTATTTTCAATCATGGTTGTAAAATATTCTAAGTATGATGTCAATCTGTTTTAAGACACAACGGAATGAAGTACAAACATTTTAAATGCATATTTTGCCGGTTTTTTAGGCAATAAACTACTGAGGAGAGTATTACCGTACAGGGAAAAACGGTAAAAACAAAAAATTGAAACCGTGTGGAAAAAAAAATTATGGTTACAAACCAATGGTTAAAGTTTCCTAAATGTAATCTAAAGACGAAACCTCGAAGATTTTTATTATTTATTTTATAACGCCTAAGCTGACCATACTTTTAAGTTCAAATATTAATTAAGATTATATATATATATACATACAAGATATTTTATAGTGATTAATACATTGATAAATAATAATTATAAAATAGCTAAAAATGTTTCCAAGGCCAAACTTGTTGAGTTGCCCTACCATTCTGTGCAAAGAGTGATTTTTTCCATATGATGTACGATGATGGGGTAGTAGGAATAGGGTGTGATTTTTTTGCATCGTGAGTGGTAATACGGAAAGAGATTGAGGATAAGAGGTCAGGTGAATCTAAGGAGCTATTAAGAGAGACATTTATAAAAGCGTTGTCGGCGTCGATTCGACGAGAGGCTAAGGATTTACCTGGAGATTTAATGTTAGATGACTTGGTATATTTTAATCATGCGCCGATAGCGTCAGTAGACATGGAACGTTCGTTTTCGATTTGTAAAAATATGCTAACCAACAACCGCCGTGCATTAAAATTTGATAATATCAGAAAATATTAGATAAAATGAAAACCATATCAATCGTACAGATTAGTACTATGGTATTGCACTTATTCAGTTATTGTCGTCAAAAAAATGTACTAAATAAAAAAAAAATATCTACGTTTAAAATTCAACACATCGAATTAAAAAGAAAAAATATCGAACTGTTATTAAAAAAAAAACTTTTCATATTTCCTACGATATGTGTGCAAGAAGTCCCGCACCCTTGTTATGAGACGCTTTCGAATCCGCGAAACGTACGATCAATTCGACGTGTATAACGTACTGTAAATATTTCATACCCGATTGTACGGGTTGAGTGCAACATAAATGCGCGTACCACGTTCTTGTACAATTATTTCCAGTTATATTTTTAGCATTGTTGAACAGTAGTTTGTTGACGTACAATCGATGTATTGTAATTATTTTTACAAACGTTGGTGAAATCGGACCAGCGGCCGAGTCAATAACGGTTTTCCAAGTCTACGAGAAACCGGTACGCTTTTTTCCCTAACAGAAAAAGTTCATGTCGGTCGCCCGATCTACAACGCGATAAGGATAATACTGTTACCGCAGTGAACGATCGCGGTTCAGCCATCAGACCACATCTAGTTACGGATGTCCGTCCGAAAATGTGCGACTTTACACTGGCACAGGACAACGGAAACAAAACGTGTACGCCGGTACGGCGAAGACCGTTGCGCATAAATTATAATTCAATAAAATACGTGTACTCTTATTCACGCCCGTGTATGGTAAACACGTGGACACGCGGCTTGGAATTCGTCGGCGGTACCGTTTGTGTTCGAACACGTAATGTTAATAACACGACGGTAATACGTCGTATTCTCGTTATGATACGTTAACAAAAATATATTATTCTAATTCCGTTGATCTATTCCCCGCGGTTTAGTGTGTAAAGTCCGTGTGCGAGAAAAAAAAAAAAACACAAACCCCGGCACATCAAAACGCAACAGAGATTATCGCATAACAGAAACATTCGAGGAATCAAATGACTTGTTAGTTATTTTTATTTATTTTTTTTTTCCATTATAAAATGTAATGAAAACGGCCGCCACGGACTATATTAATTTTATTTAAAATGTAGATAACTCATTTGTTACGTAACGTGTTTATTAAACGTCGTTAGTTCACAGAACTTGAAAACGACTAATAAAGAATGCAACTAGTACCTGCATTAAATTTAATAGCGTTCCGTTCGACGCAAAAAGCATAACTATTAAAAATCGACAAATTTGTAAGCAACAGATTTTGTATATATAATATTATCAGCGTCTTGTTGAGCAAATATAAAATTCAAAAAAACCGGTACATAAAAATAAAAAATTAGAAATGACGATTAGGACACAAACCATTAAGATAATATTAAAAATTCCTAGTGCGATATTATTAACAGTGTATATTTATGCAAAAACACAATTCGTAGTGGTCGTACGAATGTGTTTATCGTCAACATCAATTTAATTCAAAACGTTTCGCTGGAATTAAAAAAAAAAAAACAGAGTGGTCATACAGTAGTACGCGTAGAAATTTGATCAAGGTCCGTGATCGCAGAAATATTAAACTAGGAAATAAAGATCGTACAGTAGATCATTATTATTATTATTAGTATTTTTTTTTTTCGAAATTTAGAACGTTATTGAGCATATTTATGTTGGAGACGTGTGCTCGAAATCAGTTTGCAAACGTCGAGTGGGTACTAAAAATGATAATCATGCAACATCGCGTAGATCGTTATGTTTGCACGTCGCATACACACACCGTTTAAATCTCGTTCAGACGTATCTCGCGAAATCAACGATGTTTGGAATTATTTTCTTGAGGATTATTTCGGTGGAAGTTTATATTGGATTTGTTTTCGATACTTCAAAAAAAAAAAAAAAAACATCACGTCGTCGCGCACACACGGACTAAAAATATGCGTGTGTATTGTTACGAGGTTTTTGTTTTTATTTTTCAAACGCAGCGTGGACACGAAATCGTGTGACGTGTACGCTTCGTTACAAATATGAAGGTAATCCCGGCGCACGTACGTGTGTAAAATATAAAATAGATCGAAAACGATCGAACCTGTGTCTCATTAAACATGTCAGACCACGGGGTCCGGGTTAACTAGGGCACGGCCTAGTCGATCGCCCGAGTCGCAGTGAACACGAAACGTACACGGAAGTTAGATTGTATCGACGTTCAAAATTGCTTACCTTTTACTGCGCATAATGTTTTACTTTGCAATGCCGATCAAACGGGATCGCGAGCCACGGAACTTCCGTCTTCGTCTTACACACGCGCAACAGAGGGATTTAATGCGATACGGATTTTGTCGCTAAATTCAGTTGATATATATTATTCGCCGATGTAGACAATGAGCACGGAATAAATCGAATCGAGTGATTGCATTAATTTTTTCAAACTTTTACGTATTGGTATTTTAGGTTTTCTGGCGAGGGAGAAAATAATATACCGACATTATGACGTACGGTTGTTGAGGCTCACTGCGGTCAGGGTTGGACATTACTCCAATAAGATTAGTTATTCGTTTAATTCTTTCAATAAAAAATTATTTTTTTTTCGTTTATCTCTCGTGCGATTGTCATTTTTCGTTGAATTGTTCGTCAAACCTTTCTACGTTGAATAGAAATTCCACATAACCGTGTTTGTCTAGAGCGCTCCGCGAATAACATGAACCAGTGGCGTACTTATGGTGGGGGTGGGTCGAGGGGGCCTGGGCCCCCTCCGAAATTAAAAACACCATTGTTAAAGATTGTTATTTTTAACATGGATATGTCTTAATGCTGAGGGTTTCCGAAAATTTGTCGCGACACTGAGAATGTTGCTCTTATGCGATAATTTAAAATTTTATATTTATAAAATATGTTTATTCTTTTAAGAAAATATGTGGTGAATTTTGAGTGACTCTAATAAAAAATTTGTTTATTACAATGTAGTTTTTATACTTTTAAAAAATAATAAATCATTAAAAAAATTGAGTTTCTTATTTTTCTGATGGTGTAAAGACTGTCGAGAAATCTTATAGTGCTAAAGTATTTTTTTTCGTAATAGTGTGCTTCCTCCTTCGTTTCCACCCAAAAATCAAATACATAATCGGCCCCCTCCGAAATGAAAACCTATATACGCCACTGACATGAACCTCCGACCTTACATAAATATATGTTTTCAAAAACGATTTGGAAATTCCATGCACGGCGTACCGGAAGGCCGTCTTGTAGTTGTGCGTACGTCAACAGGAGTAAAAGTTGTCCGCGAAGTCGAAAACCAACAATGCCTGCGCACTGTCGCACCCAAAAAATGTTTATCGATTCGAACGAAACGTATTGCGTTCACCTATCCTAACCTATCATAATGAATAATAGTCAATGTAATGGTTAGAACGTTAGAATTATATTCCTATAAATTTTTCAGTTTTAACATTCTATCATTGAGGCGACCCTTTTTCAACAAGCACCCAGATTACCCATCTTATTCACGCGCCAATATTTTCACAAGTGTTCCACGTGTAATCGTTTCTATTCCCGTAAACTGATACTATTGTTGTACGCATCGTATAGTACGGTTAGAGAAGCTGCACGATAAAACTATCGATGTTGGGTTGACGAAAATCTTGTCAACGTAGACAGGTGAGTTACTGATTTGATCGTTATCTACCTATACCGTTTAGTAATGGTGCAGAAACAATAAGAATGTATCATATGGTTGTAAATGTAGCTACTTACGCGAGATGTGTTACACTGGGAACTTCGAATTCTGTGTGTCTAATAAATGAATTACCTACACGAGCACTTTTTACAGGCCTAGACATAAACGCTGTAAGTACAGAGATCTAAAACGATCGCGAACGACAACTGAAATAATTATCTTCCGTCTACGCGATCCTTTTGAAAACGATAACTGTCGCATTTGAAAATAATACCCGTAAGTAATGTAGCCGATAACGATGAGGTAACGCCGTAGCCATTATTGTGTTCCTGGACGGAAGAACTACACGTTTTCGTCGTAATCGGACGATAAAAAATAATGCGTCTGACGAGGTCCCGACACCGGTGCAGCTGCGGTCGTATCGGCGGTCCGAAGTTCACGCATCGTATACGTTTCGATAAAATTAAAACGGCCAACACGTTTTCCTAAAAACCATACGGTCGCGTTTGCGTCTATATAATAATTCGATTGGTAAAAAGCAAACTAAAAAGATTCATGTTGGAGCCGACCGACGGTCAAGGAGATCTCACGAGCATCAGTGTCCCTCCGAACACACTTCTTAGCAATGAGAATATTTAATATTTTATAAATGTCGGCACAATAACGACTTTTGCAAACGGAAATTTTATAATAGGCCTGCACGCGTTTTTTTTTTTTTTTTTTTTGAGTACAGACGATACTGACGATAAGGAAAAAAAAGAAACGAATCTTAATCCTATCAAATTGATTTCGTATCATCAACATAGGTTAAGTAAAACGAAATATTTCCCGTGCCTACACTGCGTAGTTTAATGGAACTAATAAGTGGTGTGGTGCGGTCCGTGTTGCGTATTTCATTGCTGCGTTTTCGATTTTATGGGATCATTCAAAACGTAAACCATATTCATGGCACATATTTGGACATACGTCTCCGTTCGTCTGTAAGAATATGCAATTAGGTGGCGCCGAAGTCGGTCGTATAATATCAATAAAACCAGACGGCCATCGCACCAAATGTTGTGAACATCTTCAAAGACATACGCACGCGCGCGCGAGGTTATCGGTCAACCAGAATAGTAGTTGTTCGGTGCACTACGGAAGTATAACACATTTGTCGCGATGAATAGCGTATGAATATTCATACGGTTACTTGATTTGAACTCGTTTTATTTATAATATGTTTGCTGTTGTAACGTGGTCGGGGATGACAATCGTTACACTGTGACGAACGAAATTCAACCAACCGAAAATCCGAGTGAAATTTTTTTAATTTTTTTACGACGTTCGATTATGACAGCAGTTCAAAATAGATGTTTTGTAAATAAGCCAGTAGAACAGCTCGTCAAAACGATTCGGACCACCACTATTGTTATTGTTTTAATTGTCCTTTACGTATCACCGGGTTAATTTAACGCTTCTCTTCGAATGTGCTTTAAGCATACAGGTAATTTCCTCATAGCGCGTTTGCAAGAAACTACTGTAACATGCTCATCTGCCATGTACATACACTAAGCGAACATCACAGTTTCGTCGTATACACGTGCATTGTGCAGTTTGGCGGTGTGGTAGGCGAACACGTATTATAAACGTTATACCCGTGATTTATGTTCGTGGAAATAAATAAATTACGCATACTAGTATTCTTCTTCTCTTTTTGTTCCTTTTTTTTTTTTTTTTTTGAACCGTATACGATTATAATAATCTTATTATCTTACCATGTGCCTGCACGTCACGTTCAAGGACGACGGCGTCTAAGGATATCGTAATCGCAGCGCGTGTTCCCGGTGACGATTATGATACGAAAAAACGAAAAGATAAATTTCGTTGGGCCAAAATCTCGGCGTGTATACTCTCCTGAGTTTAAACAATCGTGTGCCACCTGCACAGGGTTGACATTTCTGAAATTGCCGGGTAAACCCTGTCGAATTTCCTATCGATAGACTATTTATCACTAGTAGAATGCTTAATCTCATCGTTTGAATCCAACGCATATAATATTGTACTTGAATCGATTGATTAATCATTATTGATTAATCTAATCAATCGATTAGAATCGATTGATTTATTTTTAGTTAGTACTTTACGCTTATGCAGTAATGTGCGACAACTTCCGCAAATTATCCAACCCTCGGGGCAATGTTTTCATCAATAATCATTAAGCCGATGACTTTAAGCCTTGTGAACAGAAACATTTATGAAATCCGATCGTCTACTAATCCAAAATGTTACTAAACATTCAAATATCATAAAATCGTTAAAATCTTTAAAATACAAAAAAATAAAAAAATTAGAATTCTAGAAGTTTATTAATAATTATTAAAACCTTGTACTACATTCGTTCTATTGTGTATAAAATAATAACGTAAAAAACATAACATATTTACCTACAACTCACGTGCTGCCTGATACGAATGAATTCATGTGAGCGAGTGCAATATAGAACGTTTATAATAGGAAGACGGATGGCATTTAGAACCATTTTATGAATATATATGTACGTGGTTAATGACATAACGGTGTTTTGTGTTCCACGAGTTTCGTATACCAATCCAAAGAACACGACTTAAATTATAATTTTTTAGAACAATATTTAAGTAATTCGATATTGTTCATGCCGAATACGACTTTGCATACGGTATTATGGTCAGAAACACAAATTTGTATATAAATATAATTTTTCATGCATATTCACTATATTGTATAGCACGGATGGATAACCGCGAAGGTTCGCGGGGCTTTTTTATTTTTTATTGCGTTTTACTAAATTTCTTCGATTTAACTAAGAAATGATTGAGGAATAATAATTATTAATCACTAGAGTATATGTGCATCTAGCAGTAATCAATGAACGGTAAATGCGACTAGAAAGGATTATACATAAAAACACAGATGGAAATCACGAAGAGCAGCAGGATAAGACATGAGTCGATTGCATGTAGAAGAATGGGTTACAGAGGAAGTCAATAAGGGTTCATAGCATTCCTGTTGAGTCCGGCATAGATAAAGATCTAGACCACGGTTCGGCAACCTGTGACTCTTTAAAGTTAAATATCGATATATTTTTTCTTTATGTACCTAAGTCGTATGTAAGATTAAAAAACAAAAAAAAAAAATTAGACCAACTCTTTAAGAATTAAGATATTGAAATTTTTTTTTTTTTCAAAACAAATTAGCCCTTTTCTATGACAAGGTTGCCGACCTTAGCCTCAAGATACGATAAGTACAAAGGACGGAAAAATCGAGGATTTGAAAAATCGGTTTGCCACGGCAACGTATACCGTACGAGGAATTAAACGTACGGCCATCATAACGAGCTTAGCCCACGTGGTGTACGTCTTACGTCCCGAACCGATGTGTACAAGGCGAGGCGACCAGTTGCAACGATGTGGGGGAGGAGGAAGTGACTCTCGCACGCGTACGGACACAACGCGGTCACGAGGACGCACAGAGCTGCGCGATCGTTCAGAATTTCGAACACGCCGACGGTATGATATTCGCGCGGTGTGACGCGCGTCAAGCGACGTGACAGTGATCAGACGTCAATTGCGCTTAAACACTCGATCTACTGCGTTCACAGGATGTGGGTACGGAGAAAATGTTTTTCCGTCCCATCGAAACGGACAGGATGCGATGGACTGGAAAACGAGTCCCTCGCCACTCCGAACACTTTTATGGCGGAACCACTACCGCCGTTCCCCCCGACGTCGACAAAGTTACGGACGTTTATCCTTCGCGCCCCTAGGCACCGGTTCGCCGGTGGTCCGATTTTCGAAAAACCGTCCGGCACTCGACGCGAACACCGTGCGCGCCGTCGTCTCGTGTCCAAAGTCACCGGCAATCGTGCGCACGGCACGTCCGAGTACGCGGATCACACCCGATAGCGCTCGGCAGGCATGCGAGACGCGGACGCCCCTGCAACGGCATCAACCGTATTTATTAATGACCGGCGCTCGTCCCCATTGTTCCGCGGGTACGCATTACAACGCGGTACAGGCACACGTGCGCTCTCGTGCTTCTCGGGACGGCGAACAATGGCTGACGGGCGCGAACGTACGGGCCGGAGACGAACGAACACGGGCAAGAGTTACGCCCGTCGGTGACGTAGGTAAGGCCCGCGGGACACGTTGCAGCAATATCGTTTGAATACCGTTGTAATGATATACGACGGGCGAACGGTACCGACCGGACGGTGACAAACCCGCGCGGCCGCGCCCTCAAACGCTCTCTCGCCACTCGGTGCACTGTGCTCGCCAATTATAATAATAAATATATAACAAATTCTGTTTATGCGCGCCTCCTTCCCCCCCTCCTCACCGGTCGTACTTTATCGTTTCGTTACGCGCGCGTGGGCGGCGGTCATGAGCTCCGATTTCTGTTCGCCCGGTCGGCTCCGTCAAGTGTACACGGCTCACTCGTGGCCGTAAATATTCCGGGGAGACTTGAACTGTTTTGACCCCATACGACGCCGAACAAGAAACACCCTGGTATTGGAAGATTAATCATACTTCACCCTTAACTCAATATTTAGTTAATATTTTTAACTCGATTTAATTATACATTTTTTTTTTTTTTTTGTATAAAACAATTCAATTCCGAAATGTATTTCATCTGCGAATTCGCGGTGCACAGCGACTAACGACGGCGTGATGGCACGGAAATTATTGTTGTCGTGAACCTGGTTTCAATAGCGTCTACAATACGCGGATTATTCTCCTTCCGTCCAACAAGCCGAACCGTTACATGTTACGATTGGACCTGTCGGACGTCAGGTTCACTGAAACGGCGGCCGTCGTCGAAATTACCGAAATAGTGTTTCCATCGAAATAATTATCTATAGGTTTTATATTTTGTGGCTTTAAATTTATAATATTTTCAATAAAAATAAAAATATTTCAATACATTTTTAGATAGTACTTATTTACAAGTAGTTGTTTTTTTTTTTTTCTTAAGAAGAGACGTAGTCTCAAAGTCTCTCCTAACGATCCACCCCTGCTCGTGGCCAGATCTTGTGCGATGGCCGGGGAAATGCACTCCACGCGGACGAAAACATAACGTTATTACGTGCTGCGTAACACGCGTGGGACACGATAATAATACACCGATGCGTGTAGGCTCTGTTGGTTTTGCGAAGACCGCTGTCCGCAATGTTGTCCTGCTGCAGGTACTAATCACCTGCGGGGGCGTGGTTTGGCAAAACTACAGGACCTTCCGGTGTTTTCTGACCACGGCGTCCTGGCAACGGCGGTTTGAAGAGAAAAAAAAACACTATGCGTTAAACTACCGTTTGTTTTTCCGTAACCGTTCCACTATATGTTACTATTCTCCGTAAAAAATATATTACGTCTACATCGGACAAGATCCGATCAACAATGAGGTGCGTATGTCTTGTACATTATCGACAGCTCTGATTCCGAACCCGTTCTTATGTGTTCTACGTCTCTCGTGGAGCACACCGTATAGTATACCGAGGAAACAGATCGCGGCTACGTAGGGCCACATATGAAAGCCATTCGAAAGAACGGGCGTATCCGAGTTGGGTTCCAGAGAATATTTACGATAAAGGTAAACAACTGATTGGGTCCGTTTATATAAACAATAAGAGTTCGATCAGACTGTAAAAACCATAACATACGAGTTTGGTCCGACCAACTACGACGATAAAACCGGTAACTTACAAGTATCGATACACTTGGTAATGTTAAAAAATTAATAGATTTGAATTTGTAAAAACTCTATCGTTTAAATTTTTCAATAATTTAATTAATTTATACACCGTATCCCACCGTGTTCTGATTTTCAATCAATTATTATAAACCATGTATTAGAAATTTAAAAAAATGAAACCTAGTCCGACCCGAGTTGATAAGATCGAATGGGCACCACTGTATTTATGCCTGCTGGGGGTATTCAGAATATCACTGCAATTGCCAACTACGAACGTTTTGCTTTGGGCGTTCGGTTCATATTTTCGTTGATTATTCGTTCCTCGTTGACTCATCGTTCTATTGTTTGGATACGTACGTTGTTCCTCGAATTCGCACCGAATTATTTTCTCGTCGCTTCTCATCGTCGTAATGTATTGGAAAGTCTTGAACGTGATACGTAAAAACACATTTTGAGTCACATACTGTCAGGCTCGTCGTCATCAATAAGTCACCATCACAAGTTAACGCCGTACAATAATACACACGTACACGGAAACAATGCACGTTCACGGTGATAATGGCCTAAATAACAATACGATGACTAATTTAATAATAATAATAATAATACACTTTTATGCTTATTTATGTTATTGTTTTAATGTTTTAGAAATTCACCATTAATTTTTTAAACATTTTTTTCTTCTCTTCGTATACAACAATATTATATGTATTCGAATGTGATAAAATAAAACCGTACCAGTTTTGAATTTCGCAAGTCAAGTGTATATGTTTTTGCATGAGTTACAATAAACATCACGTTTGGCAATCGAAATAACTAAGAAATTACGACGTTTTCCGCATGTCGACCTCCGATAACGTTAGAGTGCATATCGCACGACTCAGGACCGTGGTGTAAAAATACAAAGATGCATTTATTTGCAGCCATTCGGCTTGAAAGCGAAAACGCGATGGCTGTACCGATATTTGTTCGCTCAAAACACTCCGTAACAGTAGAAAACACGTGTAAATAACTCGCGTTTTACAACTCGTGTTTGCTGCATTTATACACATACGGAGTTCGAAATGCTAAACCGGCTGCGCACGTCGTCGACGATATTTTCGTTGAACGCTCGCTCGCTCGTTTGCCGATTTTTTTTTACCGGCCCAGGAAAATTTAAACATACCTATTTGCGGTACGATACGACGAGACCGCGTTCGATTTTAAAAATAATCCACGAACCCGAACGATTAGCAGTTCCGTCCTGCAGCCCGTGGCCGTAAGGATACGTCGAAAAACGATCATGACGTGTTGGACCGTACAAGACCACCGTATCCGCGTTTACGGTTACGGCTCGTGCGCGGCATGGTTTTCGCCCGTCCAATATCATGATAATGAGACGAGCAGAAAGACGTAGACGGACACGCGCGAGCATCATCGTCGCTATGAAATGTTTAATTTTCAATAGGCAATCAGCAATTGATGTTGCGTCGCCGCCGGAAACAATCGGTTCGTTAGAACACCGGTTTCTTTTCGACGAGCGCGCACGAGAACATTATCATAATAACGAAAATAATTCGTGAAAGAATCCGCACGTCGTACGGATAGCAATAATGGTCCGACATCCGTACCCGGGTGAAAGGCTGCGTACGGTACTCGTACGTTGTTAATTAATATTATTATAATTTTTTTTTATTTTTTTTTTTCAGATGTCATGTATTGCGTTTACGGTGTACGACGGTTACACCGCTCAGTTATTAGTTATGCATAAAAGTCATGTTAATTATGGATAAAACGTTACGCACACCGAGAACGCCGCTTAATCGCGTCCGCCGCCGTTAAACACATCGTGCACCGTACACCCGGACCCGGGGAACGGAACTTCTTAGTGACGGTACCGTCGGGAAAACTTTCTGGACTTTGACATTGACCGGGGGATCGGTCCCGACGTCGAATTTTCGCCGTTTTCTCGTTTTCATTTCAATCGGATCGAATCGTTTCGATCAGACGTGTGGAGTGCACTGGTTCTACGCAACGGTCACGGAATGAACATCGGTTGCGAACTGACATCTGTAACGTTTGACGGAGGAAAAAACGGTAGAGTGTTTACGATGTAACGAGCTGTGCACGCTAGGCACGTATCGAACAAGATTCAGACGATGGCCGTGGTTTCGACTCGTACTTTTCGTTCCCCCCCGAGATTATAAAGTGCAACCGCACAGTAACCGTTGGCAGGCGTAATGTTATAGCGGAAATAATAGAAAATAATCAATCACTATGCGCGTTCCGGTCGATCACGAGCCAACACGAAAACACTGATGGTGATTTTTCGTCGAGCGATTGAAATATTGCCGTTTTCGGTTGACGCCCGTCGATAAGTCATTTTTAACGCGTACGGAACACGTGGGCGAAACGAATTGTCGTCCTGTTTGTGTTGAAAAATTAATATATGTTCCGCGTACGACCGTACTTGTGCACACGTGGCCGGTCCTCAAAAGTGTACGAAAACGTACGGCGACCGCTCGTGAATATTTTTCTATTATTGTTACGTGTTTATACCGTCGCGGACGTTTTGTCGGCGGTTTTAAAATTCCGTAAGACCAGCGCTCATATTTCGGTCACATATTATTATTATCGTTACCGTTTCTTTTTCCTGCGTTTCCGACCCCGTGTCGGCCTCGTACTCGAGGACCGCACTTCCACGTCCTTAATCGCAACGGATCTCTGCTAGAAAGTCGTCCGAAAACGTAAACGCTTAAAGAGCCATTAATAATGTACGATAATACGTCGTTTAAACCTGTGCGTACGCCCGTTCCCAATACCAGGCCCGGCTCAAGGCGACGTAGGCTCACGCCTAGGCCGGCATTTAACATTTTTAAACTATGGATAATTAAAAAATAAATAAAACATTAAATTTACTATTACCTACTCACATCAAATAATGTTTAGTAAAAAATAAGACTCAAAAAACTGTTTTGTTTTGTTTAAATTAGTAGTGGTTTACTTGTCTACAAATATATTAATCTACAAAAATGGTTAACTTTACATAAATAAATATAAATAACTCAGAATTAAGTCCATTTTAGTATTGTTTATGTGAAGATAATATTTGATGTAGTATTTACATTTAAGAGGGGGGGGGGGGGCAAAACTTAGGTTTGCCTAGATACAATTAAACGTTTGAGCCTGGTCTATCCGAAACGATGGCCCCGGAGAAGGTCAAGACGTTCGAAACGATAATAACGGTATTTCGGTACCAACGCAAACAATGCTGTGCGCGACATCGTCGGCGTATCGCCCGGAGATGCGTTCCGGTGCTAAATTGCGTCCGAAACTACAGAGGAAAGTGGGCTTTTGATTTTTTTTTTTTTTTTTTATATTTACGTCTGTCTCCTGCGCACCGAGTGTTCGCACAACGTCAACTCGCGTGTAGCTTACAAATGTGGTTAGAAAATAAATTTGAGTTCTGAGTGTCTGAGCGGTCTCCTTGTACGTTCATCAGAGTGTCCTGCGACGGCCGTGGTTTTAGTCTTGATTGATTGGCGAGTTTTCTGCCAATACTTCGGCGTAGCGCTCCTTCGACCTTGTAGAGCAACGATACTCATCCTGCGGCTCTCCAACGATTTATAGGTGCCCCAAACAGAACCCATTGAATTGATAATAAAATATACTCGTAAGTTTCAAAACTTATACTATAAATATAAAATAGGTATAACAAAACAATCAAAGTGTGTCACGAATTCAAAAATGAAATATGCAATGAACGTTTACAGAAATTGGCTTGCTGATTCGCTTCTTCACAACTTGTTAAGAGTAGAATGCAACAACTGCAAACCAGATATATCCAAAATAGTGAAAAAACGATCTCAATATGAAAATTCACGCTTACTGAAAATAAATATTTAGTTTAATTTTTTTATTATAAATTTTCAAATGTTATTCAATATACGAGTACACGATATATAAATTTATTTTTTTTAATTTCCGTTCCGTTCATTTCGACTTGCGACCCGTGAAATATTTTAAAATATTTTATGTGGCCCAAATAAAAAAACAAACATGAGTAATACTCATTGAGTATGGATGTTGTGGAGTTGGACATTTTCGAACTGAAGCGTTATCCGTGTCGATAAGCAGTACTGTACACCCGTATCGTTATGCAATCGGTTATTTCTCATTAGCCATGAGGCATTTACTCTTAAAAATTTATTTTGAAGAGTTTGTAGTATTTTTAATGTTGACCGTGAGTCTGTACCGGGCATGTGTGGGTTATTGTCGCTCTTATTACTGTGCATAGAAGAAGAGAGCATTTCGTTCGTAGGGTCGACATGTGGTTTAATAATTGGTACAGTATTTTCAGTCTGATCTAACCCTAGATTTATTCGTTGTTCATGTGTGTTTTCCAGCTTCATTTTAATGTTTCATCTAAATGTAGGTCTAGATATTTTACTAAGTCGTCTTTGTTGAGGAACATAGATTGGTGTATAGGAACGCGCTCCCAGTTTTTCGTATGTAAAGTATAAATTAATGCGTACCTAAAGATTTCTTCTCGTAAAAACAGTGGTGCACGATCCTAACCACGAATGAAAATAAATGGTTAGGACCGTGGTCGCAAGGATATGTCGCATTTAAGGAAATCGGAAACTCGTGAAGTCCTTTTTGTAAAATGCACTCGACTACGATGACGTGCCTACATAGTTTGATAACAATACTCCGTATAATATATCGTCGTGCATTAGTTTCGTTCGTTTTAATTTTCATCGTTTTTCTGTACACCGACGTTTTGAAGGGGTTCTTGGATTTCTCTATAAAACGTTAATCCCACAATGATGGTTACACGACGGTCCACACGTGGAGCTCCGATTACTCGTGTGTGTATTGAAACCGTTTCACTTCCCCTCGACCGAATTATAAATAAGTAAACCGTCGAGGGAGTGTCCTCACGTGGGAATATATCTGATTTCAGAGCTCATTGTTTTCGTGTCCGTAATCGACTTAATTTCCAACATTATAATTATAACGAGGATTAATTGTTTGATCAAGATACACAGAATCACATATTATATCCAGGACTCGGGATTTAAAGCACTTAAAATAATTAAAATAGGTGCTTAAAAAAATCACTTAAAAACATCATATTATAAATTATAAACACTCAAATAAGCATTCAAACAATTTTATAAAAAAAAAAAAAAATTTAATAGAAAAAGATGAACTAAAATTAAGAAAAATTTGCAACAAGTTTTAAATTTTCTTTGTATATGAACATGATAAAGCAGTAAATATATTTTTTAACTGTACTGAATAAAATAATAAAATATTACAAAAAATATTAAAACAAAAAAATGTAATCCATATTATAATTTTTCAACTAAGAAATCAAAAAATAAATAAATCTTTATATTATAAAAAAAGTCTTACTATGATTATCAAGACATTTTACCTTATTGTTCGTGAATTTTTCAAGGGATTTTCTGAAAAATAAAACGTAAACGATAATTATAAATAGTTAAAAAAAAATCTAGGTTAGGTCAGTGGCCTATGTCATCTCGTTTATAATTCAGCAGATATGCAAAAAAATAAAAATAATTAGAAAAACAGGAAATAACATTTAAAAAAAAAAAACGAAAGAAAAAGCACTTTCAAATTTCATAATTGAACGTGTTATAACATGACATACACTTCCATAATACTCTGATACATTTTATGTCGAACCATAAGAATAAGCAAACGCTACGAGTCTCGAGCCTTAATTATAAAAAACGATGACTAGGTGATCTGGGACAACACGCAACGTTGTTACGAATTATGCTATTATGATTTTTCCTCAAACGTTGTACCTAATCGTTTCACGACGATTTAAAACTCAAATTCTCTCTTTTATAATGTTCCTGCGTAAACGAGGCTAAACCACTCCAATACTAAAGTAAGTCCTCTTAAAAACGTCCATTACATTAAATTTCTCAATAACCAATCTAGGTACTACATGGAAATCGTGTTGGTTGATTTTCGTCTCATTATTTTATGTTTTAAAGCAGTTTTTTACTTTTTTTTTTTTAGAAATGATTTCTCGGCTTGAACACAATGTTAAATGGGATGCTATTCGTGCTGAGTCCCGGAGACTGAGGGAGTTCGTTTGATTTAGATATCGTGCACGCGATTGTTCGTCCTATACATTTTTAAAACTCGATTCCTACCGTAAAACTAAAAATTATTAGATTACGAGTGCATCAACGGTTCATCGTCAAAGAGTATATTTAACGTAGTTACAATACATAAAAATCCGTATGTACACGGTGAACGCGGAGTCCAAAGAGCGATATACCGACCCCTCGCGGACGTGCGCACCCTCCGCGGATCCGCCTACGCTTTTGAAGTCGGCTTAACGAAAACACCGACTTTGTAGTTGCTCGCAAAAGTCTAATCAAAGTGAAAAGGGACGCGGAACAGAGACTCAATTTAGCATCGTATGCCGAACGAACAGCGGCCGTGCATACCCCATTATCAATGTCGTTTTTAGCGATGCATGTTTTTTACGTTTATTTCTTCCCTTCCCGATAATCGAATTATACGACCCCCGTCCGCATCTGTTTGCCGCGTTCTGTGCAACGTTCACGCTCGACGCGACCGGTCGCTGTACATGTATTATTGCATTATCTAGACGAAAAAAGGTTACACGGGGCCGTACCGAGAATGGCACGCAAGGTGGTGGGGGGTTAGACCTCTGTCGTAATCAGATCTGTCGGGAAAAAGAGTTCGTGAGCGGAGGGCGAGGAAAAGAGATGTGAATTCGAAGACGAAAAACACACCGTAAAGCGTACAAACACGTGTGCGTATGCACATGCAGGACTCGCCGAAGGGATCGTATTTCCAAATGCGACCGTTTCCGTATACAGGTCGTTTGGGACCCCACGAAAGGGTCTGTGCGGGGGGAGGGCACTTGACGAAATAATGTGTTTCGGTGGAATTTCAACACGGTCCTGGACGAGCAACACGTGTGCCCCGCACTGTTCCCGTACACGTGCAGAATACGCGGTCTGGTCTCGGGCGGCAGGGACATGTGCGCACGTATCGGACGGTATGGCGGTGCGCGTGTGTACGCGGAGGAGAGAACGAAAAGCCGCCCAGGATGTTTACGGTCGTTAAAATTATTTTTTTCTCTCCGAAAACAGTAGTAGTGCACGCACGTGTTGGGTCCGCACCCGCTGGTTTTCGCACACGTCCCTCGGGTGCAGGCGCGGACGTAAAATCGACTGTATTTCGCGTCTCGCATTCATCTTTTCGGGCGAAACGGAATAAAACGTCTCGCCGGAAACGTGACTTCGGTTCTCCCGGAGAAACGCACGTGTGCCGCAGACATCATGTGCGCGCGCCTCGTCCGGCCCCGGGGCCCGATCGTTCGACTCGCCTCGCCTTTTTGCACTGTTCATGATTGGACGCGACGAAATGCACAACCGAAATTCGTAGTAGAATTCAATACGCGTTTTGATCCACGGCATTCGGTTGTATCCGTAAAACGCCGACTTGATTTGCTCCGAGTACACTAATTTTATTGTTTTCCGACTCTTTCTCTATGCTCCATAGACTCGTGCACACTGTGCGTGAAATTAAAAACCGTTTTATTATCATGTAAGTACAATAGCCGTGTGTAGACCCAGAGCCGTATTTGCAGGGGAGCGTAAAGGTCAGGGACTCTTGCGTTCTACGGAGTCGCACCCGTGTTCGGTATAGAAATCCGGTCGGCAAGCCTTCACGCTTGTTCCGATCGCACGGCAAACAACATTTTATAATTGTACATCAATGATTTTCGAATTACCGTCGACGTATGTGCTACATCGCACTCGATTCGACGACCGCGAAACAACTGTAGTCGGTCTAAATATTTATATCTGAAGAAAAAAAATTGTTTTTTTTTTTCCACAGGAGATGAGATGCGATCTTAAAGATAATCTAGCAAAGTCACTATTCTAACCACGAACACGGTTTACCTCGGTGTGTGTGTAAACATTGAAATTAGGAACAACATACGTATGGTACTCGGAAATGATTACCATAGACGTGTAAATAAGCGTTATCAAACCGATATATCGTTTTGTAATAATTTAATAATATTTTATAATAAACACTCGTCTATTATTATTTATGAGTGTAGCGCGCGTACGCGAACATTAAAAAACCGATTATTGTTTCGAATGACCGTTGATCTCTGAAGTAACACCGAAACGAACGTATGGGAACATTGTAATTTATACATTTTTGTACGTTTTACGTTCACCGTCGTTTACTCATTTATAACTTGTCGTGTTTATCTACTTTGTTAACACATTAAACTGCATAATTTCGTCATTATAAAATCTATATAAGAAAACGCAACTCGTTGTTGTATACTATACACACGCACACATATTGCTGTCGTGAGTTCAATTACTTCTTATTGGACAGGGAACATATCGAACGGTTGAAAAATTTACAATTTATCCGTCTCATTGACCACCTACGTGTAGGTATATTGTAAACGATTTGAGAATATATATCAATTTTTTTTATCTTTACACAACCATCGTGTTATTCGTTTTATTAAAAAAAAAAAAAAAATCGTCAACAAATTCTGTAAACGCACACATGCGCACATGTCCAATGGATGTACTAAGATTTGATCGGATTTAAAAAAAAAAAAAATTGCAAGGACTTCGTTGAATAATAGGTTACATCCAAAAACCGCTCATATTTGATTTTAACTCCAAAAAGATTAGTAGACAAAAAACGCACACTTTATGGATTGCCAGGTAAGTATACGGTACAGCCAAATACCGCACACTTATAGTGGGTAAAAACCTCACTATATAATGTATTTTGTATAGAGGAATGTTGTATATATAATTTTAAATTTAATCTTTACATTCAAAAATTTATCTTATCGCACGTTGATGTGCTCGAAAAATAACCAATATATTTGTCGACCGAAACGCGTGGTATAACGTAAACCTTGTATATATATATATATATATATGTTATAAAAAAAAGTGTTTTTATAAATGAATTTTAAAACTATTGATAGTAATAAAGGTTGTGAGACGCGATGGTCTTAAAGGCCCAATAAACCCTTAGAAAAAGAAGAAGAAGATAGTAATAAAGGTGGCAATTTATATTTTTTTAAAACGTCGGCACGAAATTTTAGCCACAAGCAATTTTATATTTGTTTTTGAATAAATATGTAGTATAAATAATAAATAATAAATGATAAATCGTTATAAAATGTGCGGTTTTTGGAGTATTCGGAATAATATAATCACTCGTGTCGACACTATGACGTGTAGCGCGATAGGACACGGAAACCGAAACGATATGATTTCAACGGTTCGATTCGGATTCGACCGCTGTACACAGACTTGGACGACACATGTAAAACGTCACACGCGCGTGCCGTACAGGGCCGTTTGGATTTACATACGCCAATGTTACCCGATCGTACACGCTCCGAGAGGAAGTCGCGCTCGCGGACGTCTTCGGCTGTGCACTTTGACGTGCCACAAAACCACGCGGGTCCGCGGGCTTTCGCGTTCAACGAGGAGAATGTACTTCTACGGGACCGTTTGGATGTTGGAAAAACCCGAATGGCCCGTGGCTTCCCCGACGGTCGACGCAAAAGATGTGCGTGAAACTTTCTTCCCGGCAGCTAGTCCGTCCGGGATTTCGTCGGCGAGCGCGCGCGGGGACCGACCGGCCGCCGACAGCGCAACCGTTGGCCGTACGCTGCGGAACGTTGTGCGGAAGTAGACGAACGTCTGGAAACATTGAGGTTAAACGGGAAAAAAAAACCTCATCGTCTCGGGTCCACTTCGCGCGTCGAGAGCACGCCAATGTCGTTACGGCACACGCGGGCACACGTTACGGCCGCCAATCGAGTTGCTACTACTCGCCGGAAAGTTTTCCCTTCGTCATCGCTATTGTTAATGTGATTATTAATGATTATTGCCGTTGTCGCGGTGTTGTGCGCGGAAACCGTACGAATCGATACGACCCGAAAACGTGTCCCGCACGGGAACGAACTACGGGGACCCGGTGCTGTGCGCCGAGCTCACACGGACGTGTGTACGCGAAACCGGCCGCGGTCTCGGTCGAATCGAATTCTCGCTCGTCCCGGCGCCTACCTGATCGTTGGCATCGATCCCGCGCACGCACACCAATGCAGTCGGGGACCAGACCCGGCGTCGGCCGAACACCACCGAATACGGACGAAAAAGATGTGAAGTGTAAAATTCAATTGTGCCCGCGGGCACGGTTACATCCGAGAAATTCGGTCGTTTACGGCCGATGTCGGATGAAAACGAAACGTTTGGTTTTTTTTTCGTCCGTGTTCGGCCGATACCGGGTCTAGTCCGACCTAAGTAGACTTACGATGCGTTGCCGCGCGGATCGCGCGAGAAACGGCTAATACGTTCGCACCGGTATCGCACAGTGCAGTAATGCCGCGCCGACCCGATCACGTGTCGAGTCGTACAGGCCTTTTGCGGTCAAGACCGTGGCCGGGAAAAGGTTTAGGGTTCACACCCCCGTCACCCGTCCGAAACGTTTTCTCAAAATGGAATCGATCCACTACCGATGCGGTATATTATAGTCATGGTAGTGCATGTAGTGCTGTAGACTATAATTAGGGTTCTCTGGCGCTGGTATTTGGTCGGAACGACAATTTTTTATAACACGCCGTACATAAATATTAAATGGTGTTATGCGGCTGATAAATCCTGTTAATATAAAATATAACACGCACAGTTGATTAATTGATTGATTATTTTAATATGATATAGTTGGAATACAATTTGTAAAAAATAGTATTTGATTTCAAATACAAATGCTCCGGGAAAGCATTTTTTTTTTTTCAAAATAATTTAAAATACGAGTATGTGTTTGCCGACCGGTGTGTGCTAGCAGTAATAATGTTCCAGAAAACTGATGAGTCGCTGTTGGACCAGTAATAATGATATGACGGTTTTGTATCGGCGGTGGACTTAGTTCAATTGAAACGTGAACATCGCTGGTCGTTTCGGATATTTTAGTTAAACAAATAACACGAACCGCGGAATTTTATGCGTAAAAAAATTGTACTTTATTCGTGAATATTCCATAACACGCGGTACGGATTGTCGTATTCGTTCGCATACCGAACATCAACTTTTCAAAATATAACCAGAGACCGGCAGCAATGAATTGATCGCGTCGCGCGTAACCGGTACGAGACGGAACGAAAGCTACGTGGTTCGTTTGTCGGTCTGACGTGCTCCGCGGTCGCAGGACGAAGGACGACTCGGATCGCGCACGCGCGTGACATCGGGCGATTAAATTTAACAACGCAGTCGCAATTCCAGAACACTATGTGTGCCAGAGGCTAAAATATATAATTTTTCGTACCGCACACTTTTGTCATTTTGTCATACTCTCCCCTTTCAAACGTTAACAGTAATTAGCGACACTGTTAGAACAGTTGGTATTTTAGATTTTGCCGACGACACATTTTCGAATTTTAGAAACATCTTATTTAATAGCAAAATGTAAAATCAAAAACAAATACGATAATAGAACAACAACACACTTTTTAACTTCGCACTACACGCTGAACATTTCGTACTACTATACAAAGCGTGTCGAGTGCACACGATTTTAGTCACTGGTGCGCGCGAAAACGTGAAAACGGTGGGTGCTCGGGTGCGCGGTAATGAAAGCGCATTGACACGACGAGGGATGAAACGCAACGAGGAGATGTGCGGCCTCGGGCTGGGTGAACCCGTTGTGGAAAACAACCGGACGCGGTGAAAATCGATCTTTCTCGGCGGACGCGTTTGTTCGCGAATAAAAGCGCACAAGGAAAAAAGGTTCGGACCGAGGACGATGACGGTTCTCGTCGAGGATCCCGTCACGCTCCGATCAACAGGTACCCGGTACTAACCAACGGCCCCTCCGACGTCATCCGGTGCCGTCTGTATTTGGACAGCCGCCTCGTTAATGCTAAGGCCGAACACGCCGAGAGAACGACGACGAAAAAAAAAATAATAAATAATAATGTCGAAACGTCGCAAACAATCCTAATGAATGTACGCGTACAAACGAAACGACGTGCGCGTACGCACAAAACGCGACGGGTTCGGTCCGGTGTTTGTTTGCACACGGAGAACGTTTGAATCGCTTTGAAACCGTTCATTGTGTGCGAACCAATGTCAACAGTTTTGTACGTCTTGTGCACATCCGCCGGCTAATCCGTTTCTCGTGAGATTATCGGGATTAACGATTCGCGGCGTTTAATCGGCCGAACGGCCTGTACCACGCGACGGGTTCGGTTCGATTTCCTTTTCGGGTAGGATTATCTCAGTAGTACGGAATACGTTTTTTATTTATTCATTACTTTATTTTTACACGCATCGCCCGGTGATCGTATTTCGACTGGAACCAGCGTGCTACGGTTTTATATGATTCCGTGAGAATGTCTGTAGGATTTGGTGGTTTAAAAATGTCGATGACGAGTGGAGTGTTTTCCGACATTTTTCTAAACCAAACCGTCCGTGGATTTAAGTGTTCGGTCGTTGTTTCCGTTCGCACAAAGTCTTGAACACTGATTCACGATCAAAAGAAATTAAAGATTAAATTAAAGAGACCGGAAAACACGGATCCACGTTAGGTGTGCCGAGTGAGAAACGTTCAAATTCGAGTTGAGTAGTTATATCGTCGTACGTATTTCTTATGGAAACGATCGCGAACGGCGATTGGGAAGGACGTTCGATTAGCTTACCTCACTCGGACGTTTCGTTAGTATTGCAATTGTTATCAATATGTCCGAAACATATGTACGTCCGCAAGGGCACAACCGTACACAACCTCGGAACATTTCACGTGTGGGTCGGTATCCTCGTGGAAGAGATGGAGAACGGTTGTACACGAAGTGTATGTTGCGCGTCGCAAACGTCGACCTAGTCGTTCCGATGTCGTACGCTGCGATTTTTTTTACTCGCACGGACTACCGCGTCGTTTAGATCGTATCGCGTTTGCTACGGTGCATAATATACGTGCGTATATATATATTGGAACTACACGGCAGAAGAAAACTTTAGACGCGTATCGGCACGCTCTTGAAAACGCGAATGAACGCGTTCGTACGGTTTACTTTTATCGTTATCTCGCGCACGTCACACGCAGTAGAACAATGAACGTACCGGCCCACCGACCGTTGGTGTATGTTTGGCGAAAACAAAGAAACCGAATTGGGAAGACGTCCAAACGTTTACGGTTTTCTCCTGAAACCTCGACGCGACGAACCGCTCAACATACTAAAAAAAAAAAAAAAAAATTACAATGTATAAAACATAAAATATACTCAACATACGCTTGGATACGTATACATACGTTTGGATGTAATGATCGGACAGCGATCGGTTCGACGGGTATCGCGAATGATTATGTTAATGCAATGCGGATCGCGAGCAAATCGAACAATAACAACAATAATCAATACACGAATATCGCGTGCATCGTAATATTATGCGATGTACCGCGCGACGTACGTATTGTCTCGTACGTCCGTCGGGTTGTTATCGAAAAGGAAACGCGTGGGGTTTTTGTTTTTTATCGAGAGAAATTATATTATTACGGTACAAAGTGGAAAAAAACAATCATAAATCATTATCGACGAGACCCCGTGACCCGTGGTTACACCTACTTGTTCGTATGGTACATGATTTCACTTTCAGCGACGGTGCGTGAATTATTTTTGGCGATGAATGTATTATTACGTGTAAATTAAACGCGGCCGATGTACGTCGCAATGGCATCATCTCCGACGCGATGCAACGTTGCACAACTCGTTGTCAAATTCATGTTTTATATATCCAATACGATAAGAGTTATTATTACACGATTGTTTCTGCCGTCTATTAGGTATGAAAAAAAAAAAACACGACAAGAAATTAGATTTAAAAAAAAATATAAGTATATATAGACACATCACGTGTCCGAGAAATCATTGAAAAAATGTAATTTACATGTTATCGTTATTATTATAATTTTTTCTACGTTTAAATCGAAATAATAAACGTGTTGCAACAGTTACAACAACCGTACACGTATATTTGCGATCTGAAACGCAGAGGCCACATGCAACACATACGAATAGGAAAAGAAAATTTAATAGTGAAAAAAAACATACACAGAAAAGAATAATTAGTCGGATTAGCACGAGTTGGCGTTAAAATAACTGGGATGGCGTGTAGAAAGGTGTTGATTTCACATTAGCTGTGCAATCAAAATAATTACTTTTTTCAAAGTAGTAAATTGAAAATGGTATTGAAGTCGATTCAAAATCTAATTTTTTCAACACGAAACCAATTCTTCTATAACCTCCAGTACAAAATCATTTTGAAATTACTTTTAGTATATTTAAAATGCACCAAGTATACACGTCGGAGTTGTGTCACCATAAATTGTGTATTATGTATTTGTAAACACATGATTTGTATTAAATACATTTTTATTATTGTTGAAGTAACTTTAAAACATTAATAAAACCATTTATTTGTTGATTCAAATCTTGAATTTACTCCGAATTCGTAATTATTTTTTAAAAACTTAACCGATTGCTTCAAAATAATCTCGAAAAATATTCAACAAGCATATATATATACATATATATATATATTTCTTTTTAATTAGCACTCGTATGAAAATTCGATCAGAACAGCAACTGACAGCAACTGGGTAAACCAACAAAATCGGTGATGAAGCGAAACTTACAAAACATCTTGAAAGTCAATGTTTTCGGGTAGTCCATTGTAAAAAGCTTTTACGAAAATCTTCAAATCTACAGCCAGTTCAGCAGAACGTCATATAACAATATAACATATTCGATTGTCTGCTTAACATTGTCGTGCGTGTGTGTTTGGGGAAACGATAATACTATTTTCGAACGTTTGACTGTTGTACTATTTTTATTCATACACGCGCGTGTGTGTACCCATATTATGATGTTCGAGGACGAGAAAAGAAGAGAATACTCGTACCATTACTCCGCGCGGTTGTCTGTATGAAGAAAATTAAACGCTAGTCGAAAGACGACGTTTTAAAATATTACGCGCGTGTGTAACGTTATTATAATATTAATGTACACGAGGTGTTTAAAAAAAAAAAAAAAAATTAATTTCACGCGTTAAGCGATGGCAATTATTTTTATTATTAAATATTTTTTAATTTTTTTAATTATTACACGTGCCATAGGAAAATAACTTTCATCTCGACCGGGAAGAGAATCGTCCTTTTGATACCTGCCAAAACGCTCGTCACGTCACGTGTACCCGATATAACCGTCTCCTAGGCAGGAGATAACGTTTTTTCCTGCCTCTCCGTATGTGTATCTGCGCCGGTCGCTTAGAAATTAATTTTCGCATCTCTTTTAATGATAATAATAATATTACTATTATCATCATCATGATCGTCATTAATGAGAGTACCGCCCCATGAATGTTTTAATTGTTTCGATTGTTAATTATTTCGCGGTGAAACGGATACACATCTCCGGAGTCATCGCACTGCATGCGCAACGAGTGTATTCGGCGTACGTTTTCCGACGCTACCGGACGAATATTGGCGAGGCTGAAATGTTTCGCATTTTCCAACAGCGTTCGGAACAATTATTGCTTTAAAGTTCTAAACTTTAAGGCTTGCGAACGAAATGCATACCAGTTGAACCCAGTCGGTCCCGGGAGATCGGTTCGACGACGGGTGATCGAATTTTATACTCGGGCTAAATGACGATTCGTTGTTATCAATAGTTCTATAACGATGCGTACATTAGAAATAAGGTTCGGTTCTGAAGATAATACAATCAATAAAAAAAAGCATTTAAAATGTGAAAAAAAGGTAAAAAAAAGCATTTGATTTATATAAAAAATCAATTAAAAAAAATTACTTCAAAATTAAATAGACTGACTGGTTAGTAATAAAAAAAAATGTCACTATCATGTTCTTAGATAAGCTATCTTCAGCAAAACGGTGACGGTTTGGACTTAAAATATTTTTGTGCACAAAAAATGATCTTTCGACGTCCATCGAAGTTATTTGGAAATACTTTATACATAAATAATTATCTAAATCAGGATTTCTAATAATTTTAAACATAACATGGATCGTCTTCACAAGATCTTATTGATCTGTACCAATAATACCTAAGTTGCATAAAAAATTATTAAATCGATTAAAAATCAAACACAAAAAAGGTAAAAAAGGCAAAAAATACACCCATCGTCTTGGATATTAAATGAAACACATTTTAAAATAAAAATTATATTTCTATTATTATAATAAAAACAAAGGCTTTTGTCTTCAAATCAGAACCCTGGTTTTAAACATATTACCTTCGGAGTAATATGCTCAGGCTGATTGGGTTCGTGAAAACGATTCGATGCCTGTCCGTAGCGCGAACTCGGTTGAGAACTAATTGAGTTATTAGTTTTTCATTCAACGGGAACTTCGGATGTTTTATACTCAGGTAACGCATTTCGGCTATTTCACGTCGCCGATCATCGCTTTGTAGATTATTTTAATCATTTTTTTCGGCGACGGTAAAATAACACGTAGTTTCCTGTTGAAATCCGCCGTTGCAGTTGTCCCAGGATAACTGTAAAAATCGATAAGACGATCGAGAAAGAAAAATAATCGAAAAAAAATGAAAAAAACACGACATCGATCAAAAACGCCATCGGAATTGCTGTTTCTCTCCTCGCACGGCTGAACCTAGTAGATATAATAATAATAATAATAATAATAATAATAATGATAGTAATAATATTAATACGACGCATAACATAACATCGTCGAGTATATGTACGTACATAATACGTAACTGTTACAAGTTCCATCGAGGATGTTTTGGTGTATTTCAGAGTACAATGCCTCCGACTTCTGAACACGTACTAGGCGCATATTTTCCTGTCCGACTAACGCACGCACGCGCTCGCAACGCAATTTTCGACGGCTGAATGGACGCGTGATTGTTCGGCGGCCACGAATCCGTTAAACGAAAATATTTCCGTTTGTGTACGATAAATTTGGCGAGTTTTTATCGTTCTGTTGAACATATTTCCTAACGTCCGTCTCGCCGAACGGCTGCAACAACGGTCGGACACCACATTTACATATTATTTAGGTGTACGCGTCGAAACAAGGTTTTCGAGGTGTTTTTCGATCCTGATAAAACGCGTCCGGAACCGGTCACCGGGTGCTTTACGCGACTTGTATTAGTTTCGTACACAGAACGCGAACAATAATAACAGTGTATTGTTTACGGTTTATGGGCGATCGATTACGTGTCCCCGGGCGAAAGCGATATCGTGTGGGCCCTTTGCATTCTCCTGTGGCCGACGAAAAACCGAAACGGCTTTCAAACACCAAATGCCGAACACCGTGTAAGTTATTCACGGTAATCTTGTGTAGTGATCTGAATTGTTTTTTTTTTTTTTTTTTAAATTACTAAAACATGTATGGTTATTATTCCACGACGGTTTGTAATTTAATATTTATTCGATGTGAATCGATCGAAAATTCAAATCAATTCAAATGGATATGGCCACTCGGAATGTGTTTAAATGTCATCGTTTTAAACCGCGGTAACGTATTGTCAAGGTGTACGGATCGCCCCGGCGCCCGATCACGAAAAATGTTCTCGAAGGGCATCGAGAATCCACACGGCCGCTTCTGTTCATCTCTACAGATACGACTGTTGTTGATCGTCGTCGTACGAATCCGTGTCACGCGTCCGTCACGGATCACGTCTATGTCACGTCTAATGCTCTTACCGTCCCTGCGAACCCGAAATCAGTGGCGTCGGTACGGATCGTGACCGCGTGACGTACGGTTTTATTACGTTTACACTATCGTATTTACATTTAATACATGTTACGTACTATTATTAGGCGCAAGGAAATGTACGAATTGTACACGGTTTCGGCGTCGGCAGCGCAACAATGCGTGTGACAAGGGACGTTCGGACGCAGAAAAAAAGACACGTTCCTGGCGACAGTACACTCCCCAAATGTTGTCTCGACGGGTCACGCATGTGTTATTGTTGTTACGTTACACGGTATGCGTTTCGCAGGGTTCGGGCACCCGACTGCCGCCAACGTCCGACAGTGACGTCGCCGTCGGCCGATCCCGAAATTCGTTATTTTCCCGAGATTTATCAACGTGACGCGTACACGAATGGCACCGAACGAACAAATAGCGTACCCGTACACGAACAACAACCGGACGGCAACCGTTTGAAATCTTGGCGGCGCCCTGCGACATTAACTACAAGGATCTTTCCCGTTTACCGGTGGACGAGTGCCGTGGCGTGGGCACACGGTAAACGGTCCCTAGTTGCAACGTCTCCCCGACGTGAGTTTGTTGGAGCGTCATGTGACGAACCTACTCTTTGAGGGAACCCGTGGTCGGAACACAGAGAATTTCGATGACAATCAATACAAATAACAGTTGTTACAAAATGAAAAATATCACAAACACTGTAGATACGGGTAGATACACGTAGAGATCTATGATCAAAAAGCTGACCTCGGACCTCCAGCAGTAACTGGTCGACTGAGCGAGTATCGGTGTTCATCGTCTCACCGATTTTGCCTCTCGCGCGTTAACAATAATTATAAAATTTGATGATAATATGAGAGGGCCTGTTGTTTAACACCTCGCATAGTTAATATTACATTTATATAAAAATGCAAAGCGTACACGTCATATTGTTTTGTTAAATGAAAATAATTAGTGGTCATAATAAGTACGATGTAAAAAATAAATCCGGTTTATTGCTATAAAAAACATATTGCACGTTCCGTTTGTTAATATTCCACTTTAAACTGATTGTAACCGGACGTACGATTTAGGAACTTACAGTTAGATACGTAATCGTTGTCGATTATCAGAAATGTTCGAGGACCCCAAGGGTCCCCACGAGAGATCCAGTTTCAATCATACCCCGTTTCGCAATCTACATCGGTCCTATTTGGTTTTATTGTTCCGCACGAATCGCGTGACACTGATTGACGGTAAAAATGCGCACAGCCTCCTTCGGGCTCGTTTCACGCCGCTCCTAGACAGAAACGAAAACATTAGAACACGCGTCCGCTTGGCGACGAAACTACAACGCGTTCGACAAACGGTGTGTTTTCTTAAAACGAATGATTACGCGTACGGTGAAGAAAAGAAGATTCGGATGGGCTACTGCATAGTGTTCGCGGTCACGTCCGAATCGGACTCGGATTCCGACCCGGTTCTTGGTCACGTTCCGAAGTACTCGCCGTGTATTGTTGAATGCGGGATGGATTATGTTCGGGTGTGGTGTGAGCGTTGAGATCGTCAATAATACGTTAAATCGATAAACGACCGACACCCTTGGCAGCGGGGTGGTGGACAAGGACCGTTTTCAACCGTACGACCGAGTACGTGCGTGAACCGTCGGCCGTAACGGATATCGATGACGGGTGTGACGTATAGTCCGTCACGATTTCAAGTCTAAACGCGACGATGTCTGATACGGTACGACTCGATTCCATCGGTTTTATTCTCGCGCAACAGTGTGCCCACCCGTATACGCATGTACATGTCATACGCCCCTTCCACCGCCTCGCGGACGTGAGTAATTTTTTACTCGGTTTTTCTCTCGCGCGCTTTGTACATAAACGTGTGCACACCGCGTCCGGTTCGCGGGGACACCGGACGCAGCCGACCGACCGGAAAAATAGTGTTACAGAAATGGAAAAAAAAAAAAATCAAAACGAAACAATAAACCTAAAAACGCGTTGACAGCGTTCGAGAGAAGTGCGCTGATCGTCGGACTCGAAATGTGATTCGAAAAACCGCACGTCGTCATTTAAAAACGTAGCACAGCTGTAGAGTACTGTTTCGTGCCAACGCCTCTGCCGGTGACCGTATCGAGTCAACGGCGCGCGCGTACGGCTCGCGGCTACGGTACGCATCTCGTTCGTGCGTCCGAGTTCAATCGCGCATCGTACGCGCCTCGTTGTTTTCCAGCAAAACGGTTGCGATCCGTATAATACGTACCATATAATACGTCCATACGTACGCATCGTACGGATCGTATGAAACGGATTTTAGAATTATTAGTATAGTAAGTTATACATATGCGTCCACTGACCGGCAGCGGACGGATCGCACGTATCGGCCCGTCGGTAATGCCGACGAAATTGATCGAAGGGGCAACTTTTCCGTCTGGTGCGGATGACGTCATACGGATTTCGCTACGATAATGCGAATGTTACTAAAAAAAAACCAACCGTCGCATCGGAAATATGATTGCTACCCGTACAGTGGACGCACTACCACAATTTGATCCGTTTCATACGATCCGACCGATACGCACAATGCGTACCTATGGACGCGTACCTTTAATCATACGTGTGCACGCGCAGCGTAACGGAAACACTTGAAAAATTTCGCTACGACAATATTTCTACGCGCACGTTTAACGCGTTCAACTTCCTCCGGGCGAATGTTGTCTCGCGTCACGTGTCCGCCGCCAGGTTTTCGCACCGAAACCGTGAACGCTGTTCTGGACGTACGATACGATCACCGCGGGTTTCGCGCGCCCTCAGCGATGTCCTTGCTACCGGTGCACCAGGTCAAAGTTGACCACAATTAATAAACGCCAAAAGTTGCACGGTACCGTGTACGGCTCGCCAGCGTGACCCGAGTGACTGCTGCGGTTTCGCCGTTCGTGTAAACGTGTTTCACGTTCGATTTGTCGTTCACACCTGTGCCACGTATTTCGTAGTTCGCATACTGTGTAATTGACTGTTTTAATAAACAAAATAAAAGAAACGTTCGACCGGCACGGAGAGAACGGGATCCCTACCACGACCGGTTCGGTGCACTGCACTTCCACCGAACGGTTATTTTTCGGCGTCGAGGTCGAACCGGAGGGAGACGCTTCGGTGTAGAATCCCGTACAACCCTGGACCGTGACCTGGCGGCTTTACCTGACCAGCGCAGGGCACAGCTGTATCGTACGAACCAACTCTGTCGCTAAAGTCTCCGTTAATCGCTGTTGACCGTGCACCGCGCGGTAAAAGTCCTCGCACCGGCACACATCAAGTCGGGTCACATCAATAACGGTGCACCGCGGGAGATCGGCCGATTACGGGAAATCGTAACACGCGCGGCGCCGACACACACGTACCGATCGCGTACATAAATGTCTTTCGTCGGACGGTCGCACGAACCGTTATCGCACACATATCGTACGGGTGTTAAGTCGGCTCGATCGTCGGAGGCGCCCGAAGGGTTTTCAGGTCAAAAACGGCAAGTCGGACGCGCGTTTGCGCAACACGCGTGGGTGTGACTGCACGTGCGTCGAACGCCGCCGCGCCGAGAGACGGTTGAGCAATCGGTTGGCGAGAAACGTACTCTTACGAGTTACGCGGTGTGCTCGACGAACGCGTAAAACGTACGGAAACGGAAAACAGCGGTTCGTAGACGCATTCGTCGTCGTTGCACGCTCACGAGTTTTGTATGAGATCCGCGGCTGCACGACGAGCAAAAATAGGTAAAATAGGTCGTGACGCGCCTCGTCGTTGCTAACGCGCGCGCTGTTTCCGCGCGTTTGCGGTGGGCGACGTCTTCTGAAAATTCATGGAGGCTTCATCGTGTCGAACCGAGGTTTGGTTGCCGAACCGCACGAAAACTTCGTTACGGAATTAGGGTCCAACATCAATACTTTTTTATTAAAAACCACAACCCGTCCCTCCCCCACCACCGGTACGCCATCGGGTACGATATTTGGATGTGGTGGCCATCTTAAACATCTTTCGGCCGACCAAGTTTTTATGCCGCCGACGCCTGTGTTGGAATACCGGTGCGTTTTATTCGTCGAGGACGAGGCGGCGCGAAGAAGGAGCGTTAGCTGCGTACCACGGGAGAACAGTTTTCAAGGATGAACACGACTTCGTTCCGATTCCACGCGAAGAACGTCTCGCGCGTGTGTAGAAAGGATTGTGCCGGCGCGTATATAATGACCGATTGGCCCAGTTCGACGGGCGACGATTATCAACGGATTCGTTGCATTCGTCAAGTCGGCCGCTACAGGTTTTGCGCGTCGTCGGTAGTCGTATCGATGTTATTGTTGTACTGCCGCCGTCGTTATTGTTTGCCCTTTGTGCAAACCTAATTACTATAATCATTGTGTTATGTCGTTTCGATTGCGTTGACCGTGTCCCGGCGACGATGACGGAGAACGGTGGAACCCGGTGGAAATGTTCTGGAGCACGAAAACGTGACCCGAAACCAAACCGGATCGAACTATTGTCGCGTCCGACTCGTCGTTTGCGCGCTACGATATCAATGCCGAGGTTTCCGCCGCCGTTCGGTTGTCGTTAATTCTGCTGCTCCTGACCACGCGGTTCGCACACGCCCTTCCCGATCGGTCGGCTTTGCGTTGTCCACGCGTTTCGCGGTGATTTTCACAAACGGTCAGGGCCGCTTTACGCGCACGTTTTTCGCGAAACGCTGGAAAAATGCTCCGTGTACCCAGCGTCACTGACAAACGATATTTGATGGCTGGTCGAACATCACTCGTGTCGTTCATAAGGCTGTTAGATCCAAAATTAGACGAACGGAGCAGTCGTTAAATTTCTAATTACCGTTATTAATCTTTATCGGTTTATTACACCGACTACTTTACGGTCGTTCGCGGCCGACGAAAGTCTTTATTAATTTATTACATCGTCAAACGGTTACATTCCACGCGGACCCTTCGACGTAGCTACGTCGTTCGTACAGTCGTATTGTTGTACTCGTACAATAGGGACCGAGGAAATAATTCGACCGTATTTGTGCGTCGTCAACGGTCCCCGTTCAAGTCGAATACAATATGTAAACCGATGTGACCCGTCCCACAGACGTTGCGTGGTTCGAACCCCGTTAAGGGGGTCAGGTCGATAAACCCGCACCCGCACCGACGTATCCAGTCGCACATCGCCCTGATTATTGCTGTAATCGTAATTATTTTCAAACTCGTCTCGGTCGACCGAATTGTTATCTCCGAGTTGTCACGCGACACGATATCGAGTGAACGAAGGAACGGCAACATAGACTAGTATGTGCTCGCGAGACGACGTAAAACCGCAGCGACTTGTACGACTCGCGGCTTGTATGCGATTAATTCATTACAAGCGTAATTTGTACGAATGAAGTCGCTTTGTTTGGAATGCACACGGTTATTATACTTTTATACGTATTGTAAGTAAACCGATACCAATTGTTCGGAACAGTGCATAGTCACCGTGGTAATCTGCATTATTAAAGATATACCATATTTAATAATATTTTAAAATACTTTGTATTACGGGCGTAATAAGAAAAAAAAAAGAGAAAACATAATGTAAAGTAGCAAAATTAGAATAAAAACTCATCAATCCGAGCATGTATGACAGATACATACCATGAAAATGGTCTCGTTCCGTTAATCTCGTACGGTTAATTTCGTTGATGGAAAACGCGTTCTTTGAAAGACGGAGAAAAAAAACGAAACAATCGCAGCGTGGAAAAAATCTTTTCGACGTCCGGTGCGGCGGAAAGGAGTTGAGAGGAAGCGTTCGTTTCGCGTTACCTTTATCGAACACGCATTGATCGTAATGGGTGCCTACGTTTGATTATCCGTGAGGTGCGAAAAATCATGTACCTTTGCGCATTGGCGCCGATTCCTGTATCCAGGTATCGCAGTTGCAATACCTGTTAGGGGTGGGTGTGGTAAACATGCGAAACATACTGGCCGACATTATTTTAATTTATGAATGTTATAAATTATTTTATTTATCATCATACCCAGTGCTCGAATTGGGGGGGGGGGGGGGGGGCGCAGGAGAACAGAGCTCCTCTACTATTTTTTTTTTTTGCATACCCCAACTATATTTTTTCACCGGAACGGGGGGGACGCCACGTTCATCCTAATTGATGTCCAAAATAATTTTTATGTGAATTTCAATTTACGTCAATTGGAAAATGAATTTTACGATTTATAATATCTAAACTATTTTCATAATTAAAGATTATATAGTGGTTATGATAAGGGACACCGTCGTCATTTCTGAAAAAATATAAATAGTAATGCCTGTGAATTTGGTGTATTATACTTTATACATTGTACGGTTTGTTATTAACATTGGCGATCGACGATATCGTCATTTCGGAAAAAAATAAATGCCTTCACCACGACTAATGTTCTAAGGCCGTGGCCCGCACTAAAGAGTAAAAATAAATAAAAATAAAAATCAAATATATGATTATATCATTCGTTTCACGAGACTGCCTGATCGCCTACAATTACCTATGTTAATTATTATTTTATTTTTATTTTCTATTGTAACTTATAGGATGTTGGTATTGCTATCAAAATATATTGTATTTGGAATTTAAATATTTTTTTAGTTGAAAAGTGGTATTCAAAATATATTTAAGGTTATTGGAGGGGGGAGAGGAACTAAGCCCCCCACGGGTCTGTATCAAATAATTGCGCACGTGGAACGCAGTTTTCAAATCGTTGGACTGAGCTCCTCTTCTTAATTTTTCCCGATTCGAGCACTGATCATACCTAACATTATGATAAGCCTAAAAGCTAATCATTAAAAATGTACTTATTGTTGCTCGAAGTTATTAAAATTATAGGAAAAAATTGAGGGCCGTTGCTCAACCTACTGCGGGTAGGTGGGCGGGTCTTGCTTTTCAATACCTCTAAAAATTCGGTGCCGCTGCCTCTGCTTGGAGTCAAGGTAAAAACATCGGAAACGTATCCGTTTACGATTTCGTTACCGTTCGCGTACGCTGTGTTCTACGGTTTTGCACCTGGACGCACGTGTGTACAGCAGTGAATCACGGCCGAGTGTTCCAATTGCGCACATTATTTTCATTGTTCCGCCGTCGTGACCTGCGGGCGCAGTAATACCGTAGCGCCCGCGTATCGTTACAAGTGCGTAGCTGATGAACAAGTGCACTCCTGCGGTGCTTAAACTTTTTCGATCGTGTCGATCGCGGAGTCCTTGACACGGGACACTATAAGGTTCACGGAGCCCTGAGAACCGGGAATATTAAACCGCACAACTCGTGCAAAACGATATTTTACCGATGACTTGCCGCTACCGTTTGAACTGTTAATTAATTTTATCAACAGGCACGTACACAAAATAAAATTTCGAGATGGGGAGGGTTTATAAAATATAGTAATACAAACTGTACAGCAACATAATAAAACATTCTATCCTCCCTTACCCATTATTTTTTACTTCGGTTTCGATATTTTGAACATTACTCGATTATTACTTTCAGTTTCTTCGTTGTTTTTAATTTTTTTTTTTTTTTTTTACACCAAAACCGAATGATGATGGTTGATCACTATTTCTTTTCGTTATAAAAAAAAAAATAAATAAATAAATCAAATACGTAATAATTAATAAATTTAGTTATTTAATCACTATTCATAAATTACAATTCGCAAAAACACTTATGTACAAACAGATTATTACCGTTCAAATACCGAACGCGGACTAAAACCCAATGATCGTTTATCGTAGATTAGCATTTCAATAGGAATTTTTGGTGACCGATCGAGAACGGAAAAAAGATAAGATTATTGACAAAATGAGAGTTTACCAGGTATATTTTACGTATCGCAATGATACAGTTCTCACATTTGCGTATTTCTCAGTAATCACCTCAATCATTCATCTATGATACAATATATAAACTTGTATTTCATACCCCGACGTAATAAACAAAGAAAACGGTCAACAACAAGTAATATAAATATTTTATAATAGTAGATGTATAATTTGACTTAATTTTCAAAGAAATTATTTCGGTTGGGGGGGGGGGTGAATCCCAGACCCCCCTGTATACGTGCCTGATTATCAACGCTGTAACTCATCAGTTATTTTCACAAGGCACGGATCAAATAATATTGCGTAATGCTGTGGTCTCAGGCGCGTAGTCAGAAAATATTCACTAGGTGGGCCCCCTCCTCCCAGGACTTTTTTATATTATAAAAAGGTAGTTATCAGCGTATCATTATTACAAATATATATGTGTATAACCTAATAATACCATATTTTATCATTTTGCTCTTCTCTTTATAATTTTAGTTTTCTTTTGGCAGATTCACTGAGAGGTGTCATTTTAAAATTAATTTAAATATTAAATATATAAGATAAAATGTATAAATACTATAAATTGTACAAATATGAACGCAGATGACGTTAGCATAAGTGCGGCGTGCGCTGAATGTGAATGTAAGTGCCCAATCGGGCACTATAGTACAATTCTATATTTCTATATGAATCAATATAATGACAATACCCTCGGTCAAAGTATTTAAATAAACACACAAGTATACAGTAGTCACTGTCTAGATATGATAAGAACAACTTGACATTGTAGTATAGTACTGGTATTTAACTATAAATAGCAATTATTTCCTAATCGATCGTTTAAATTTAGTTACAAGTTACATTACTTAGATTATAGTTAAAACCCGATGTATTTGGTTTTATTTGCGTCATACTTAGGCAATATTAAAAATTTGGTAAAAATTAAAAGCAATCATATAATAATGAGCCACTCTCATTACTTTAGGTGGGCCGGCCTAAGGCCGCATACATATTAGGGTGGGCCAGGCACACCCTGGCCCTCCTTTAGCTACGTGCCTGTGCGGTCTACGTACATTTAACGATTGTTGATATGCGAATAACATCCGAATCCGATTTAATTCAGATGCGTCCGCGAAGCGCCGCGGCTAGAGGACCGAGATTGTATTCGTGCAACATGCAGTCTGTTAATCGAAAATATTACACCGACTGAAGTCTGAGTTCGCGGCTCGTTAGCACTATATTAAATTCGCGAACGGAATTATAATAATACATAGGTACCCGTGGCACTCGCGGTAAAACGATTTCAAACTCGTAAACTATATTTGTGTTATTACATTGTAGCCGGTATAGGATAACTTGTTTTTTTGAACGCGTTTTAATACACGTACGTGCACTCTAAACATACACGCACGTCGGAATCGTTAATCTGAAATCGTAACGGAAAATAATGGGAAAAAATTGATCACGCGCGTGTACATCACAGTACTATTATTGCTCTCGTTTTAAGTGTTCACGACGAGTGAGTACGTACACGTATAACATCCCGATCGGATCCGCGGTACCCTTGTACACCATTAACCAGGTATTTGTGTAGACGTGATTCGCATTTTACAACGGATCCCGAAACCGAAGCTTTAACGTATTACCATTGATTGTAAATACTAGTATACATAGTATTTACAATCAACGGCATTACGTTATACGATCAATTTGTGCGCACACGTTAAACTTTATAGTTAAATATTATCTTACGCACTGCGTTATATTTAATCGTTCTCGTCGTTTCAAATAATACATCTATCCGATGCACGTTTAACAAGGTAACGAAATCGATTCGTACGGGATCGAATGAAATTAATCGATAACCGTATAGACGTAATATTTTGCTGGTAAGCGAGATCGCTTTCGACGCTGCTGCTGATTGCCGAAGCAGTAGAGGAGAATCGTAAACGTTTTTAATTTCATGTCCTACGCGAGCACGTGTGCGTGTGTGTGGGTGTACGCGTACGTAATATCATGAGATTGAAAATAATATGTATAAATAATGAATAAAAAACGTACTCTTCGATATTTCGACGACCGCACATAATCGTTTTCCCGCACTGCTCGCCGATATTATCTACTCGGTTATTATTACACTTACGTATACTCACGCGTAAATACTGCGACGCTTATAATAAAAATAATACATACGAAATATTTGGCAGATTTTAAAACAGGTTTTTACATTTAAAAAATATATTACATTTTTAATGGGTCCGAACATCAGCACCTATATATGTATATACATATTGTTGTTGTTACACGTTTTAAAACATTCCGAATGTACAAGGAACACGAAATCGATGATTTTTTAATAAGTGACATTTTTATTAGAAATAAATACGTGTGCACGCATCTCTGCTACGTTGGTGGTAAAAACGAGTTTCCGGTCGCGCTGGTAGGGAAAAAGATATTACTAGATTTTAACGTGAAAAGGTTTTTTTTTTCATTTTTATTACGAGTGCTCGGAAACGTAATTGTGTTCGTATTCATTTTTTTTTTTTTTTTTTTTAAATAAACTCATAAATAATAGTCGCCTAAACGAACGAGCAGGACTTGTACAGTACACAATACATACATTGGTGTTACACAGGCGTTTAATTTGTTTTCCGAACAGAACAGCATCGTCGTGTACGTGATATACATGCTGTGTAAATGCTAATATTCCGTCGTCGCGATTTTTTTCACCTCCAAAAGTGTTATGCCAATCAATAATATTATATCAACAATATTAATATTATCGACTTACTGACCACTAAAAGCTTTAAAACACCATAATTTATTATCGCGCACGCGCGTGCGCGTGTAATAGACTTATAATGTGAGTTAGTAGGAAAAATATGCGCGTACGTCCTTGACAGATCCGCAAATCGTGCGAGCCGATACAATAATAACAATAATAACACGGCCGAGAAACGCACAGTATTACAATATTATCTACCTGTGACGAAACAATGCGCAATACATGGAAAATAACGCATAATTATTACCATCGACGGAAACGTACCTCTATATGGGCTGCACACGCATTGTGCACGTATAATACATACATTTCAAACAATGTGACCGATACATGATGCGAAGACGATGATATCATCGTCGATGATTTAGTGTATTAAACCGCGTGTTTCTACGATCCGTGACATCATCGCGATCGATCGATCGTTGTTGTTGTTTTCTCTCTCTCGCTTTCTCTTTCTCGCACAATTGTTTTCTTAAGACGAGGTGTGCGACCGGACCGTTCCGAGAAAAAAATTCCGCACTTAACGGGTGGGCACGACGTTCCCGCACACGAGCCGGCCACCCCCGCGGAGGGCGCGTTAAACGAAGGGACGACGAGTCGTGCCTTGTTGTATGCACGTGCGCTGTATGTGTCCGTTTTACTACCGCTGCCGCTGTACAGTGATCAGGTACGTAACGCGTCGTTTTGTGTTCGGTAAAATAATAATAAATCGGAGGGCTGATAACATCGAGACCCGAAAAAGGGGGAAATGTTGTTCACCTGCAACCATCGAAACGCGGTGACCGGTACTCCGCGGTAAACGCGAAGAATGTGCACGGTCCATACGGATTGGTAGGTATGTGTGTACAAAACCGTTTTACAAAGTCACGAACGCACTGCAACGTACAATGCGCGAGGATGTTTTCAAGAAATCTTCGCATAGAAATATGTCATGAAGAAATTCCAATGAAAAAAAACCGTTTTACAACTTCACATATTGTTACAGATAAAATATATTTTTTGGAAATGAACCTTGTCAGATGGTTATTACAGTCAATGACATGAGCTCGGTAAAACAATATGCCTTAATGACAACTGCGTTAACGTAGGAGATCTGTACGAATATTATATCCGATCACTTGTGTACGACGTCAAATATGTTAGTAGTAAAGCCGGATAACATTGACCCACTGTTGGAAATTCCACTACTTCTGTACGCTGTGATAAGACATGGGACTGTTATCAAAATGTTGTGGTGGTTCCCGATAGTCAACACCATTGGTAATCAAAAATTATTTTGGGTTATCCCTTGTCTTGTTACCAAAAAAATTTCTTTCACATGTGTTTAACCGAAAAAATCACACTTCCACACTCCTACATTGTCATAGTGAAATATTCGTTGTTCGACCATAAATGTGTATTCAATTACTTCTCAGGAACTTAAAAATTAACCTAGTATAAGGTAACTTTGTCCTAAAGTAGCGGGAAGGGCAGATAATAAGGATATTTGGAGGTGGGTTCAAGATAGCCCAATACTGGGTAACATTGGCCCAAATTTTTGAAAACATTTTCATAATACAAAAATTAAAATATTAAAAACTCGATTTCGCAAAAAGCATGTCTGAAACCACATATTTATGTCATTTTTTTTGTTTTTTTTTTTTTTTTTTGCTAAGGGGAACCCAGTTAAAATTAGCCCTAAAGTTGAAAAATACCGAAAAAAGGTAAAAAGTTATCCCGTTTTACGATACTCGTAGGTAAGTCATGACGTCCGCCGGAGAGTTAAGTTGTTACGAAATAATATGTGTGGTTATGTCGGCGGATCGAAGCTCGCGGGTACTACGCGTGCATTTATTTACATAAAATTACTAACTAATATTATAACTAACACAGTACTAACGCGCAACGGAGAATGCGCGGTCGGTTAGCGCAATATATCACAATAGTCGTATTAAAATAGTCGTATAAAATAATTTTATTCATTCATATGAATATGTTGTATTTAACAAAATAAATAGTAACAGATTTATAAAAAAGTTATTATGATAGGAACATCACATTATAATTACGTAACATCAAAAAAAAAAAAAGTTCGTAAAATTTAGAGAAATTTAACAAACAATTTAAAAATATTTTAAAAAAAGAAATAACAAAATATGATAAATATAAAAAAAAAAAAATGCTTATACATAAAATAATAATTTCAATCTTTAACAATATAATTTTTTTTCAAAAGAGTTTAATACAATACAAAGTATAAATTTGAATAAGTTGAAATTTTTACAAATGGAACAATAATAATTATTAAAATAAATAAAATATGAATTTCAAAAAACAATAAAAAAAAAAAAAATAATCAAGTGAAAAATAATAACATTTTTTTAACAAAAAAAAAAAAAAAAAAAAATCAAAAAACAATATTCATAGTCAATTTTGTTGCAAGTAAGAAGAAATAGTTTTTTTCACGTCATTGATAATAACTAAACAATTAACAGCAACAATGTCTTTATAAATAGATTCATCTGAAACATAAAACAACATTTAAGTTATAGCTTTAAAATAATAAAAAAATGTTCAATAAATTAGTTTTATTCAAAAAAAAAAAAAAAAAAAAATTAAAAACTTACACATAAGTTTATCAATCGGAAAGAAGGAAAGTAAGGATTGGCCTTGCATTTCCATTATTTCTGTAATATTAAGATTCTTAATATGCTCTTTTACACTATACAAAACAGACATTAGATCATCTATACTTTTGCCATTAAGTTTTGAACAAAACACAAAAGCATGACCCATTTCAACAGGTTTGATCACTCCGGTCTGAAAGACAATTAAAATTAAAATTTAATACAAATTACATTAAAAAAATAGCAATAGATAATTTAAAAGTTCTAGTTCATAAATTATAAATACCTTAAAGAACATATTAACAAGCACATAGAAAACACCAACATTAACTTGAGAAAGTAATGGATATCCAATTAACAAAAAACTGTCAGAAGCTTTAAGTTTCTTCAATGATTCTAAAATTAAATTCATAGAGTCAAGCTGTTATCTACTATTGTTTATACAATCATTTGCATAAATCGTTGTTACATCACAAACAATCAATCGACCATGGACCTCTTGTTTTGGAATTTGAAGCCGAAAATATCTGTAATACATAAGAGAAACAAAATTAAATATTAATTAGTTAATATATATAATAATATATTAATATTATATTTATATTTATTAAGTTATTATTAAGTTGAAATATAATTACATTAACATAGGTTTAAAAATAAAAAACTTACTCTTTACGCTTTATAGCGTCTTCTGTTGGAACAGCAAATAATGATCTTGCTCGATTATTGTAATCAATAAGTTCATTCACACAAAATTTTGAGCTACGAATTATAGAAACAGGCTTACCCATTTGCATTTTCAAACTAAACAAATCAATTTTGGCATCCTATAAAAAAAACAAAACAAAATAACAAATTATCATTTAGTCTTAAACAATACAAATATTATATAAATTATGTAATTATATAGTTATATTCTATTTAAATATAAGTTTATAATTCTACTGACCTTTGCGGTAAACCATGAAACTTCACCATCATACTTCCATGGAGTTTGCTTATAACTATTCACTTGATCTTGAAGTAATTTAGCTTCATCTAATTCTAAGTATTCCACTTGACGCATTTTTTCGGTAAATGAACAATTCATATCTGTCTTCGTTGTTGAAACTTTCGGTAGATCAAACTGAATGGCCTATTCAATAATAAATAATTTTGTGTTAATCATAATTTAATTTTTAAATATTTGAATGTTAAATTAAAATAAAATATTTATTTATTTTTAAATTTATCTCCAAAAAGACAATGCACAATAGGTAAAATATCAATGAAAGTTAACTAAAAAAAAAAAATACTATAAATCATACTCTAAGTTTATTTTGTCCAACAATTTCCTGAGAAGGGTCAATTGGTTTTATTTGAAATCTATTGACATATGTGTTAGCGACACAATACTGTAATTCTGTTAATGATTTAATATCATTTTCAGTTTTTTGGAAAAACCATTTTATGTTATTCTCTATAACTTGCATTTGCAAGTCACTAAAATATTTGGAACACTTATATACGGATGACAAGAAATCTTTTGGCAACTCGTTCAATGGAAACAAACAGTTAAAAGACAGCGCTAAAATTATAAAACATAATTGTTATAGAATATAATTAAATAATAATTGAATAACTTAATATTTAACAAAACTTACTGCGATTAGAAGTTGAGAAAAATTTATGTATCAAAGGTTCTACGCATTGCAATCCCTTAAAACCTCGACAAACAACATAAATCTCAGAATTTCCTTGTTTACTTGTTAACGGTTTTTTTATCTCTACCGAATCAAAAGCGCAACACAACAAATACATTCGACATAATGTATTACATTCAAACATGGTAAACATTTTCAGAACAAATGTACCACCTGTAAAAATAATAATTATTGTTAGTAAAAATATTATTATTAAAAGCTGTAAAATTAAAAGTAATAAAAAATGTTATTATTACCTTTTTCAAGTATCATAAGGGCGACCATTGTCTCTACTAACTGCAAACGAGTGACTACATCTTCTTGTTCATCCGGATTATTTTGACAATCCATACTACCGTCGGCTGTTACCTGAAAAAATATAAAAAAATAAACTTTAGTTACAAAATTAACTATTAAAATGAATATAAATATAATAAAAATTAAAGTAATGTTTTTCTTACCATGCTTGCTTTTTTTCCAAAACGTTTTTTAACATGGGCACAAAGATCCTTATAGAAGTTTCTTTGGAAAATATCTCCTGTTTGATCCATACCAAAAAACCAATGGCTCATTGTATGTAATATAAATCTATCATCACTAATCATATCAGGATTACCATTCCCCTCATGATATGGGTTCAAAGAAACACCAATCCAATCCCACTAAAAAAAAAAAAAAATAATAATAATAATAAAATTAATTATAAGTTAGTAAAGGAAAAAATTAAAAAAATAAGATCACTTACTTCAACATCAATATCTCTGTTACAAATAAAATGATTAAGGGCAGTAATAAACCCTCCTGGAGCTTCACATAGATGAACACTGCAGAGTTTACCACTATCAATATTCTTTTGAGGTATTACATCATTATCATTTAATATTTCATAAAACTTCAACCAAGCTGTAGTCAATAACTCAGGATGCCCAGCCCCTCTAACTTTATATAGAACTTTATCGGCTGGATTAGTCTGTTTGGTATTTTTATGCCATTCGTTCAAGTTGAAATCATCAAGTTTATCTTTTACATTATTTAACGATTTTTTTAAACTGATAAAATCTGGTAACTAAAAAAAAAATAAATAAATAAATAAATACTTAATCATAATTCAATTTCAATAGTCATTAAATTGAAAAAATGTGAATGTTTCATAATATAATCATACAAGTGGGTAAATATTTTGTTATCAAGGATAATTAATAGGTAATGACATAATCTACATAGGGACATATTTGGAGTCATAAACACTGTACTATTTTCAAACGTAGTCTCATACCCAAAATAAATTTGAATATAATAAAATATGTTGTACAATGATATAAGAGGATTATCTTTATTTTTTAAGTTTTAAGTTTGGTCACAAAAATGTGGCATGATAAGCTTAAATTAATTATATTGCATCTAAAAATTTGATTAAAATTTAAGTATACATAATGTTTTAATCAATAATATATATCTATTTACCTCCCATTTCCTTTGACTCAGCATGGTGTTTGTTTTTGGAAGCTCCCACTTGTTGGACTTATCCATTCTAAACTTCTTTAAGAATAGTTGATCAACTTGGTCGTATAGCGATCGTTTTCCACAAGTGTTATTTTGTGGTTTTTTGTTGATATATCTGTCATACCTCGAGTAACAAGACTTGGAGGGCTGTTCCGTCCTATCAAGTCGTCTATTCCTCGTCCCAGTAATAGATAGAGTTGCGGGGGCCTGGACGACCACCCCCGCACCCTCGCGGTCGCTGGATGACGACCGGAGTGGGCCCGCTACATTGGTTCCGGTTTTGACACCGGAACCACCCACTCCTGCCGACCTCTGGGGTTCCGACGCCCCTGAGGTGGTAACAAGAGTTGACTTTTGACAGTGCATGTTTTGGTTTTTTAAGTGATTTCCTTCACTGCATTTTTACCCTACTGCCAGGGGGTTTTTGATCAAGGTTTTCCTTCCTCTAGGACGGCTGCCACCCAAGGCTGAAGAGCCCGTCCTACCCTTTGTCGAGGACCGCTTTGTCAGCCCTCAGTTCGTCGACCTGTCCAACATGGGAGACCCTGTTGGTAGTAAACTACCGTTGGCATAGCTCTCGGAACTGTTGAGGGACGCAAGCCCCCCCACCACGTCAAGGTGGGTCCTCATGGGGGGGGGGGGTAGTCAAGACGTCACACAGGATGAAGGATTTATTCAGCTCCAACAGTGGGTAAGAACATATTTTATTATTTTTTGTACACCTCTATAGAGGTAACCGTAAAAAACTGTATCACGGCCATGCTAAACAAACCTCTAAATTATATTGTGAAGTGTTGAGTGTGAAGAAAACCTCGTACTTGCCTCGAAAAAAATTATGAAATTGAAAGAATAAATTATGGCGATCCGCCACCCCAAGCATTACATCATCGACATATCAGGGTGGCGTGCTTGCTGCCGAATTTTAAGGAAATAAAAGTCCCACCATACTCTGAGCAACCACAGATAGTGTTATTGGAACATTCCCCGTTTTTACCCATTATTATTAAGTTAGCGCGTTTTTTTTTTTTTTTTTTTTGTGTCCAAATCTTATGGAATTAACGAAGCGACGTACGTGTATTATCTACAAAAAAATGAACACTCACGTAAAATTGTTGAACATACCTCTCAACAAGTGTTTTTAACACGAGACTGTTGCTACTTGAAGTTATATATTTATGTATTGAAAATACGACAAACTTCAACTAAAATATAATTTCAAAACTTCAACAAGAAACGTATTACGTATATACCTCACTCGATTCAAGCATTTGTAGTCTATAAATTATGAGATCTAACTTGATTTATTAAAGAAATAATACTTCAACTCTTGTTAAATCTAATATCAAGTCATTGTCGAGACTTGAATTAATTAAAGTTCTTGAATTAATGTTAACTTATTAACTTAATTTAACTTACTAATTTAAATTATAACTTTAACTATTTATGTATAATCACAGAATATTTTATTCTGCAATAATGTTACAAAGAATTTATTTTGAAATAAAAAAATATAAACCGATAACATAGTATAATATATTTTATTTAACATAATATAATAGCTAAAATTGAATACAAAAGTACAAATCATAAATAAAAAATTTTATTAATGTTTATTTAACTTTTATACATAGTAATTTATGAAATATATCCACACGTTTTATTAAGATAAAGCTCAAAGTATAATACATACCCCTAAAATGCAGATCCCCACATGCCTGTAAGTGTAGTATATTTGAATGAAAAAGGTATTTGAAAAAAAAATTATTCTGCTTATGTACTGAAAATACGACAAACTTGAACGAAATGTACTTTCAAAATTTTGAAAGTTTTTTCAAAGTTTTTACATTGAAAATCATTTAATTTTGTGATTTTTATTTTAATATTTCATAATTGCTTGAAAGGGTTGGAAAAGGATAAAAGTTCTTACCTGGTGGAAATATCTGTTCGACGGACACCTGCATAGACTATCTCCAATAACTGGAAAATCCGCTATTTCAAAAGTTGACAAATAGACTACTGATCAGCGGTATTGCAAAAATAGTTAACTGACAATTTAAAATCACTTAAACTTAAAACTCTAAAATAATAATGTAAATCTCGAAGAAAATTGTATTTGTTGACCTACAACTTCGTTGATGATGTGACAAATGCTTTGTAGGAACCGATGTTAATTGAAAAAGTTAATTTTAAAACGTCATAGCAACGCGTTATTGTTAATAGCCAATACAATTTAAAGTGCGAATGATGTAATTTTTTTTTTAATGTTTTTAACATACCGATCAAAGAGCTAACATGTTGAAAAAAAAATTAAATTAATAAATTTATATCCATGCAATTCTATGCAACTGTCAATAATTCATTTGAGTATAAGATTTATAAAACTTGAACTAAATATTTTTTTCAAAAATTACAAAAATAATTGTTTATCTTTATTTGACCTTAAAATCACAGTTTTCTTAAAAATAGTTCTTTTATTTTTTTTTTTTTTTTTTCATAATTGCTTGAAAAGGTTAGAAAAGGGTAAAGGTTTTTACCTGATAGAATTATCTGTTCGACGGACGCTTGCATTGACTATCTCCAATAACTGGAAAATCCGCTATTTCAAAAGTTGACAAATCGACTACTG